>NW_003852621.1:1723267-1745850 GCF_000181295.1 Otolemur garnettii
AGGTTCCCAGAGATTCCCAGACTGCAGTGGCCGAGGTTCCCGGAGAATCCCAGACCGCAGTGGCCGAGGTTCCTGGAGAATCTCAGACTGCAGTGGCCAAGGGTGCTGGAGAATCTCAGACTGCAGTGGCCAAGGGTGCTGGAGAACTGCCCCTTTCTGCTCTTTGAGCCCCCGTTCCTGTCTGCCAGGGTCCCACTGCTGCTGCTCCGGAAATCCTCTCCTCTCGTCCTCAGGACGCAGGAGTCTTGTGCCTCTCTCTTTGTCTTTCTTTCTGGAATATTCTTCAGCCTCCTTTCTTCCCCCTAGCTATAAGTTTTGGTACATCACAAAGTTCCACTTTTGGAAAGAGCTAATAATGCAGCCATCATAGCAGAAGGACTTTCCTGAACCCCATTCTCTTACACATAAGGGAGCAAGTGTGAAGCTCTGACCTTCTCTACATTATATTTTAAAGTATCTATAGAAAGAAGGCAAATTAAAAAAACTGGAGTCCATAGAAATTCAGACATTTAAATACTTTTTACAACTTAAAAAGGGTTTTTAAGATTTTGTGATTATAGTTACATTAGTAGAGTTTTCTCAATTATTTTGTTATACTTTTCATATGCAAAATATAGTTTAGTCAAATATTTTGAAACATTAGTAATGTGCTCATTGAAAATTTTCTTCTATAAATTATCATGTTTGAATTTAGTGTGAAAAATAACTATAATAAGAATCTGCAGAAGGCTTTGGAAAACTACTTATGTAAGTGGGTAGTTGGACTGTATATTGTAAGAACCCAAAGCTTAATATTCACAGGAATTAAGCCATCCCTTATATAGATAGAAATCATTCATATTAAAAAGCAGTTCCTATGAAAATTCTTTCTATAGTATTTCTTTCTCAAAGCATTTGACTTTTTAAGATGCCAAGTACTTTCACATGTATTTTCTCAAGTAACTCTGTAATCCCTCAAGCAACTTTCCAGGTAGAAATTATTTATCTCTCATTTACAAATAAATAAATTAAAAAGAACTTAAATTTTTTCCATGATTATAAAATCGATACATAATTACATAAACATCACTATGCAATTTTCAGAATCACTTTGTATATCTTCTATAAATAGAAAAGGGTGTGTCCAAAGGATTCTGACTCATCATGTTTTTTTTTTCACTTTTTTTGACTCATCATATTAAAATTTATAGATTAGAGCCTAATAAACATCAGGCTAAACTCAGAGAATCAGTTAAAATCCTGAAAGCAGGCTACTGATGACTGTTCCAGTTATCTACCTCTGTGTAACAAATTATTGCATATTTAAAGCTTAAAACAACAACCAACTCATTATATCACACAAGGCTGATATCAGGAATTTGAACAGGGCTCAGCTGGGTGATTCTTCTGCTCCATAAGTTGTTAGCTGAGATGACTGGTGAAATTCAGCTAGCAGATCAGCTTTCCTGCTGATATAACCAGTATCTTTGTGAAGAAGGATGAAAGATAGGTTTGTCCAAGACTCTGAAGCAGAAAACCTACACAAGGCAAGAAAGATAGTTTCTGGCTATTCCAGCTTCTCTCATGGAAACTTGAGGCTTTCAGAAACAGTTTCCAAACACAGGAAGTAGCAGCTGATGACTTTTACCACATTGTATCAGTCAAATAGATCACTAAGGCCAGTCTATCATCTAGGAGAGGAGAATTAAATACCACCTTTCAGTGGGTGGAGAGTAAAGAATCTGTGGCCATCTCAATTCTACCACCGTGAGTACCAGAGCTCTTTGGAAATTTTGCCAGCCAAGTCCAAGCCCTTGGAGGTTTTCTATGGAGAAAACATGGGTTACCGTCCCCAACTCTGTAATGTGAACATTCATCTTCCTCATCATACCTTGTTTCACACAAAGGAACAGAGCTCCTGTTGTGCGTTCAGCTTCCTCTATAAAAGCAAAGTGTCTTGGCTGCATAATTAGGTAATTATACTCTCTGTCCTGATGTAAGTTATTTGGAAAGCCTTCTGCCTTGGAAGACATTCATCTTCTTGGAACTCATGTTAAATTTCTGCCTTGGTGAATTTAAGACCACCCACTTCCATGCACACATATCTATACCTCTTTGTTTCATATATTAAGCAAAACAAAACAAAAATGCCTCCCAAGCCAACCTGAAATGAAACACACAGTCCCACGTGGAATTAAAGTGTGGAGCTCAGCCAACGCGCTCTTCAGCCCTGTTGTATTTGCATGCCTGTCATTAAGGCGGTTGCTGGGAGTAGCGTGTTTTGACTTGTGTGTTCCGGCTTGCGTCAACTGAGAGACAGGGAGGAGCTCTATTGCTCCCCTAAGTGATTGTGCCTGCTTTGGAAATCAGCTTTGTTAGTCTGTTTAGGACATTCCTCAAATGTCTTCTCTTTCCATGCATTCTGTCTCCCTCCCCCTCCATTATTGGTAGATATTCATGTTCCTGTAACTATATTTCCAGGCTGTGCCTAAATGGTGCAATGGAGCCTGGTTATCTCTGACTTCTCCAACACATTATTCTTTAGAGAGTCCACCACCAGGATCAACTTGGAGGAACGTTCCAATCCCACGGGATGGCCCCCAAGCACCGACTCTCTGATGTTTCTTTACCTTCCCCACTCAACTCTTGCTCTCTGATTTGTCTTCCAAGTCTAATCCTAGCCCCCAGATTTCTAAGCCATCAGCAGTTCAGGACATAAACTACGGAGTCTGAGACATGTGTGCTCTCCAGAGAGGACTCGTTCTGGACATGGAGACCCTGAATCTCCACTCCTTAGGGAGCTATCTTGTCACATGCATTGGCTTCTGAATGCATCAGGATGCCCAAAATTATGATATACATCCACAAAAGAACCAATGTCACCCTCAGAATGGCAAGGGTGCAAATGGGGAGGTTGGTGTCCCAAATGCCGTATGTCTCAAGTTAAGACGCGGCTGGTGCTTGCGGGCCCCACCCCTGTGGCAGGGAGAGGTGTGTGGTCTCCAAAGCTTGGCATCTGCACAGCCTGAGACTCAGTCACACCCCCATTGTGTCTTCCCAGAGTGGAGCTCCTCCCTCCCACCTCCAACAGCCCAAAGGCAGCTCCCCCAGTGCCCGTCATTATCTGAAGGGCACACAATATTCCTTCAAAAAGCAATCTCTAATTTTAACTTATTATGATTTAAAAGTACGTGCCAAGTGGCTTTTGGAGGTTGGAAGTGTAGTGATATTAAGTAAGGATAAGTTATTGCAAACCTAGACAAGATGTAAGTCCTCCTAAATATGGAAACTCCGACTGGTAGCCAGCGGAGGGGGTCACAGAACTCGGCAGTAATGACGGCTGTCAGAGCACGTCTCAGGATTCAGGACAGGCTTGCCCAGGGGCAGGTAGGATGTTCTCTGCATCTCCCTTCCAGTCTTAGTTTTAAATATGGAAAATGTGTAGCTTCCCTTTGTGTCTCTAGCACACTGAGGCTCCTAACACAAAATGTGTCAAGACACTCGGGAAAAGTTTGGGCGATTCAATTTTTTTTTCTCTGTAACACAGAGCCGTCACCTTGTGAGATGTCCTCATACATTCTGGTGCAACATTTAATCCTTCTTTCTTTATGATAAACTTATTTTTTAGTTCAATAAAACATTTTAAATCCACACCACATATTTATAAGTCAATTTAGTCTCTGTAATTGCAATTAAAATCTGCCTCAATTAAAAAAAAACAGTAGCTAAAGATTGAGGGTGACTTTATGGAATTAAATTGCTGAGCTAGAAGCAGGAAGTGAGACCTCCCCTGCCAAGACTCAGGCTCTTTGGGTTAAGGTCAGGGTCAAAGTCAGGGTTAGGTTCCTGTTCCCCCTGTGGCCTGGCAGTCTCTGCACCTTGCCCAGGTCTGAGATACACTGCTCAGACTGCATCTGCTCCTGCCCCTCCCTTAGTCAAGGGGAAGCCTGCAGCTCCTCAGAATCTGCTCATCCCAGGTCCCCACATGTGGGACATGAAGCCAGAAGGAGCTGAGGTAGGTGTCCACACTGGGTTCAGAAGATCCCCACAAATCAGGTGTAGCAGAGACCAGGTGGGCCTTCTGCTGCTCTCCCTGACTCCCTTCACAGGGAAGCCCATGGTTAAGACCCTCTGTAGCTAAGGCAGACATGTAGCGGGGCCAGCAGAACAAACTGGAATCTGAAGGTGATGCTGGAATGTGCTGTTGCTGTAGTGCTGTGACCGCTGAGGCTCCACCCCAGCCTGGCAAATAGCAAAGGGGCACACAGGTGTGAATTTCATGTCAGGTGACCCTGAAGTATGGGCCAGGGTGGGGTACACGTGGGAGCCTTGGGCAGTGGCAGGCTGGTAACTTCCAACAACAGGTTCTCTGTGGGGTGGAGTGGCCCAGAGACACCTAATTGATAATGTTTTCCAGTGCTCATGCTGTGAATGCTCTCAGCTACCAAGCTTCAAAGGGGATCCCAGAATGCCTGGAGGAGTAACACGGCTCTGTGCAGCCCACATGAGCCAGGTCCTCAGGTCACTGCCCCATAACCTGCGTCTAAGTGTGCAAAAGTTGTAAGTCAGGCCTACACTCCGGATGATAACAAAAACTGGGCGGTTCTGTCTTCCTGCTTTGGCCAGCACATCTTCCAATCAATGGAAAATTTGGGCTCAGATTTAGAATTCTGTGAGTCAGCTGTGTTCCCAGCCCTCTGCTTCTCCCCACTGCAGTGGAGCTGTGCCTGGCAGCTGGCACTTCTGGACTGTGGCCCTACTTGCCCAGCAGCCAGCCTTGGCTACCCACTGGGCCAGAGAGGCCACCACTCGAGCAAACCAGGGGGCCCTTGAGTAGATGGTTCCACGCAGGCCAGGAACAGGCCTAGAACTTTGAGCAGGGACATGTTGGTGCCTCATCCTCATGGGTTCTCAGCTCAAGGGTGCACACGGAAGGGGCAACAGAAGCAGGGCCCCCCAACACTAAGGCCCCTTCTTGCCTGAGTATGAAGTCAGCTCTGGAAACTGGAACCATTGCCCTGGGTCTGCCCTGAGAGATGGGAAGAGCCCTGTCTAATAAGCCTCTTGTGGACAAGCAGCCCTAGCAGTCAGCCCCACGTAGGTGCTCACCAAACCCACTGCGGTCACACACTGGCTGTGCTGAGCTCCAAAGTGGTGCAGGGAAACAGATACCCCCATGCTCTGTCCCATCCACGGCCCCATGAGAGTCCCTCGGAGTCTCAGAGCACAGGGTCCCTATTTAGAAAAGTAGCAATGATTCCACCTGCTCAGGCTTACTGCAAAAATCAGAGATGAAGAAAGTGAAAAACTTTGCACTTGGTACAAAAACCAGTAACAACAGACCCTGGAAAGCCCTTAATTTCATTATAGTTTGCTTTTGGCAAGAGGAAAAAATGGGAAAGTAACCATCAGAGAAAGTCTTTATAGAAGAATTTTCCAAGATTCTTTGAGTAAGTCAGAGAAAACAATAGAAATGCAGGAACATGATGTGGGCATGACAGAGATGGTGGGGCTGCCTTAACTCCCCACTCAGGCAGGCAGGTGTCCTGGAGGTGATGCTGGTGAGATCTGGTGCACTGAGGAGCGCCTGGGCTGCCTTAACTCCCCACTCAGGCAGGCAGGTGTCCTGGAAGTGATGCTGGTGAGATCTGGTGCAGTGAGGAGCGCCTGGGCTGCCTTAACTCCCCACCCAGGCAGGCAGGTGTCCTGGAGGTGATGCTGGTGAGATCTGGTGCACTGAGGAGCGCCTGGGCATCTGTTGTTTGTAGGTTTGTTTGTCTGTGGCTTTCCTTGCTTGTTTGCCTGTGACTGCTCCATCTGTGGGGAGGTCTGTGCACTCAGGCCCCAGGCTTGCTTTGATGGTCTGGGTCAGGCTTTCTTAGTTGCTGCACTCGGTATTTGAAATTGAACCCTTTTACTTTGGTTTAGATCTAACTGTTTTCAGCCTTTCTAGGGTTCATGACCATGGTTGGTAACATGAGGTGCCCACTCTCTCTCCTATAATCCTAGCACTCTGGGAGGCCAAGATGAGTGGATTGCCTGAGCTCAGAGGTTCAAGGCCAGCCTGAACAAGAGAAAGACCTCATCTCTAAAAATAGCCAGACATTGTGGCAAGTACCTATATTCCCAGCTACTCAGAGGGTGAGACAAGGGAATCAGTTGAACCCAAGAGTTTGAGGTTGCTGTGAGCTAGGATGCCACCACACTCTACCAAGGGCAACTCAAAAATAATAATAATGATCCATTTCATAGCACAAAAGGATGGCTTGCTTCAAAAAACACCAGCTTATTTCTTATGGTGCTTTATATTCAAGAACATACAGGAAGACTCATCATTTGGATTCTAAAGTATGAATTTCACTTTTTAAGACTAAAAAGTTCCAGCAAATGTTTACCTGTCTCTAAGCTGACTGGATGTGGTAATAACCCACCTCAGTGACTCCACAGCACTTATTTTTGACATTTCTGTCCCGTGTACTGTTTTCTCAATAAAGTAAAGTGTTGACTTTGCAGAAATAATGCCTTTAGTAAAAAAGAACCACTAAAAACAAGCACTTTTGAATTCTCATAAATACTCACTGTAGCTCAGAGCAAGCTTCAGTCTGGCCGGTGTCTCAGCCAGGGCTCAGGGCTTGGCAGTGAACAGCGGTGCAGCCCCAGCAGGCTCTGGGGCCTCCCTGATTTTCATCTGTGGCTGTCACCCTCCCTGGCATTGCACAGCAACCAGGCACCATGCAGGAAGAACGTGTGTGCAGTCAATGTCCCTACGTCCCCACCCACTCCCCTTCACTGCCTCCAACTCAAGTTGGAGAGACCCCCTCAGTTTGGAAATCTTCTTCCTGTATGTGATGAATGAAGGTTTGTAAATCCAGAGGACATGTGAATGGTGCTTAAATAACTCTAGGAGGCCACTGAAAATGGTCATGATTTGCGTAGCAAAAACAAAAAAAAAAAAATTAAAACTTGCAAGTTCTCAAAGATGAAAGGAATCCATTTGTGAAATCTTAAAATTCTTGCTGAATAATTTTCTCTGTTAATCAGGAACTTTCATTCACAAAAAATCAATGGCCTATGATTCACAGCAGTGACTGGCTTCAGGATGGTGTGAAAACTTCATCCATTTCCATCCTTGAAGGGGACAGCCCTCTGCCCCTTACCGACTCCCCAGGATTCTAAAGTCCTGGACTAAAGGTCCTACATGGTGTCAGATCTCAGTGAGATTTTTCTTGGGTTTGGGAGTATTTTTGCACATGCTCTAACTTATAATATCCAAAAAATTAGTACATCTGTTTTTACACAGTTCTTTTGAAAAAATTCATTTATTCAACAATTATTCATTAAGTACCCCTCTGCAACAGGCACGGCTCTAGGCTTTGAGGACGCATTGGTGAATGATGTAGACAAAGTCTCTGCCCTGCTAGAAAGCCACACTCGCCAGAGTGTCACCCAGCATCATTAGCTAGCTATCCAGGGCAGGGGGACACTGCACGGTGACCACAGTGAGCAACTCGCAGCAGCAGCCCTCTTCCTGGTAACGTGTGTGTCACTGTCTCTTGATTGTAGGGGAGGTGCTCTCTTTACTCCTGTTGTCAGGCTTGAGGTGGACGGAGCGTAGCATGAATGCCAATGACACTGACGGGGGTCGTGGTTTTCATTCTCTACCCTCCCCCACTGAGCTCTAGGTAATGCTCTGTGGAACCTGATAATATTACGGAATTATTGCATTTTGAATGTTTTATATACATATATCTTACCTTTCAGGATTGACTATGGATATTGTATTATGTTATGTCTGACATAAGCATCATTAGAATTAACCTTTTCTACCAGGGTTATCATCAACTTCTAGTCCTTCCCTTAATTGCCCCCCCTTTTCTTTTTACCCTTATTATTATTAAATTATAGCTACTCAAATGTACCTCACAGTGATTTGGGGGCTCGGACACATGTGTGGTGCATGGCCTGA
Source organism: Otolemur garnettii (assembly GCF_000181295.1). Classification (NCBI taxonomy): domain Eukaryota; kingdom Metazoa; phylum Chordata; class Mammalia; order Primates; family Galagidae; genus Otolemur; species Otolemur garnettii. The sequence continues at coordinate 1,731,213 of NW_003852621.1, forward strand.
AACCTCACATGATCTTACTGTGAGTTTGTGTGTGTTTACCAGAAACACCAACAATTTTTTGAGTTATGAGTGGAATCCTTGATGTAATTGTTTTAGCCTCCAAATAAGAAGCTTTGTTGTATCTTTGCCTGGCATTCATGTTATCGATTAAAAAGTCTGTTGTCCCTTTAAAAAGGGGAAATATCCAATAAAATTATTTTCTTTCTAAGAAAATTATAACCATTTCTTCATATGATTTAAGAAGTTACCAAGAAATACCCAGGTATCAGTGGTTTCTCATGGCCTTCTGGTAACAGCAGCGTTCTACAGTCTGCACATGCGCCAAGCTGTCCTGCTCCTCGGTTGTCTTCCTCCCTGGCCGGGCGGTGGGATCTGCGGTCCACAAACGCAGCTGACCACAGCACACATGCGCCATCTTCCCCAGCCTGTCTGCTACAGTGAAGGCTGGGGGCTGGCACAGGAGGCCGGCTGGCGAGTCGGAGGTTGCTCTCTGTATATGTGTGTATTTATGCTGCTTTCTCCTTAAAAGACTTTAAGAAGCTAGAAACATACCCATTTTTTCTAAAACTGTTAATACTTGAATATTGGATGTTTTCTTTAGGAATATGAGTCACCAAATCTTCATATGCCTATGAGTATAACCTCAGAGAACACTGAAAAAACCACTTCTAAAAGATGAATATACTGTGTATTCTTCTAGACAAAAGCTAAAGAACAAGAGATTACAGGATTGAAGTCAATTGTGGGATTTTAAAGCAATTGTTTTCCTTTTAAAATGCTAAAATAAATTTTAATCACTTCAGAGATGAAAAGAGAAGGGATTGAAGGGAGTGGGTCCCAGGCAGGCAGAGAGGAGCCCTGGGCAGGCAGCCGGGAAGCCGGGCCAGACTCTCCACGTTTCTGTCTCCTCCCCCAGAGTCTTTGTGCTCCGGAATGGGACCCAGCTCTCCAGGACACAGTATTCTGTGGGGTGGGGACAAGCTTCTCAACTGCAGTAGGACCTACTCTTTCCACAGCCATGACCTTTCAACTATAAAAACAGTTGGTTTAAGCCAAAAAATGATTTGCTTTGAAGCAATTATTAAAATAAAATTTTTCATTTATACTGGGTTGAGATGTACCAAAAGCATTAGTGCACTATATTGACAATTTTAACACTGTTGTGTTTTTCTATGTGCATTTTTATGATCAAAGAAACACAAATTATTTATGAGTATGATATAGTCAAGCTCATTTTGAAAAGTTTTAAAGACACATTTATCATCTTCTTAGCAAAATCACAAAAAACGTTCTCTGTAGTATGAAAAACGACCATTTATCAACTCAGGTTTAACCAACACTTAAATTAATGGCTTTCCTGGTATGATACCTTAGTCTTCCATGAAATGAGTTTTTAAACTTGGCAGCTGCAGAGTACTTGCTGAGTTTGCTCTGAGTAAAATCCCTATCACGTGGGAGATGCTGTGTGCTCACCTGCTATCCTGTGATACTGTCTGGAGGTGCTGTCCTGAGGTGCTGTCCTGAGGTGCTGTCCTGAGGCTCTGTCCTGAGGTCCTGCTGTGAGCTGCTGTGCACTCACCTACTATCATTTTCCCAGGCCTTTCCCCAGAAGCTGGCTGTGCTGTGTGCACAGGACCACTCCTGACCTTCCCAGTTTGATTTCACTGCCTGAATCTTAGATCCCTTTTAGGGAGCTTCTCCTGTGCTCCTGGAGTCACTTTACCCAAAGGACAGGAACCAGAAGTTCAGTTCCTGGGAACATCCAGCCTTCCCAGCTGCCTGTGAGAATTTGCTGGACTCATCCTCCCTTCCCTGTCCTGTTTCCCCGACCACTGAGAATCATTCCTTAGTAATCACCATATGCATGCTATCAGAAAAGAAGCCACACTCTATACAATAATTTAGGGATGTTTATTCTGAGCCAAATTTGAGGACTGTGACCCAGAGCTACACCCGAGAAGCCTTGAGTAAGTGGACTCACCATGCTGGGATTACAGTTTGGTTTTATACATTTTATGGAGACAGGGATTACAGATGAGCTCGTAAATCAATACATGGAAAACATACATTGGTTTGCCCCAAAAGGTGGGACATCTGGAAGTGGGAGTCCACAGATTATAGGCGGGTTTAAAGATTACTTAGCTGACAACTGGCTGAAGGAGTTAAGCTCTGTCTAATAGAGCAGGAGTCAGTGAAAAGGAACGCTGAGTTAAGGTGAGGGTCTGTGAGTCAGAGGCAAACTACAGGACATGTGTCCAGACTCATCTGCCTTGTTGTGTATATTGAGCACCTGCAAGTGTGTCTTGCAGAGCCTGAGGCCTGGTAGAGAGTCACAGAGGACATCTCTAAGAAATGAGGGGGTATGTTGAGGCAGGTCTGACCTCCTTTCTCTTGACGAGCAGCTCTGTTTTAGGGGACCCCCTCAGCGAAAAGGGGGTCCAGTCAGTTGCAGTGGGGGAGCCTTAAGATTTTATGTTAGTTCACAGGCACTCTCTGCCTGGCACAGAGTGTGTCTCTGGGGAATGTGCACCAAACAACGGGCAGGGTGGTAGGTGTTAGGGATACAGTGTAAATATTTCCTACCATGCCCCAAATCACAACCTCACTTCTCACTAATATGAGGCATTATTATTATTTTTTTTTAGATGTAAAAGTTTTTTTTTATTTTTGGGGATTCATTGAGGGTATAAGAAACCAGGTTGCAATATGAGGCATTCTTAAGAACATAAGTGATAAGAAAATTGAAAACAGTCTTAGAGTTTTAAAACTTACTCAACAATTTAATATAGTATTCAATACTTTGTCATCGGTATCATCTGTGGTTACAGAAATGCACTTTCCAGACCAGAGTGTCTGGGGGCTTAGGGGGAGGTGATCATTGGGGCACAGGACTTAACAGTGCCATGGTCCAAGATGCAGGAGGCTCAGAGATGGGGAGATTGTGGAGACTAGAACATCAGCTCAGTCAACCTGTGTGCTCCCTCACTGCCTCTGCTGAGGGGGAAGGCCCCATAGATCTTAGCTATGTTGATCTGGGGGCTCAGACTTTGCTGTAAAGAAACCCTCTGAAATGGAAAACATCAGCCTACTTAAATATGGCAGGTGAGTTTTCACAGTTCCCTGCTGCGGGCAAGCCCCTCACTCTGGCACAAACCACTGCAGTCCTGATCCATACCCAGGACTATCTCAGCCCCAAGTGCAGATCCTCAGACCCTGATTCACTCCAGGACCCACTGCTCCCACAGCAAGGGGCTTCCAGGCTCGCCCCATGGAATAAGTTCTCCTGAAATATGTCCTATGCCTTAAGTGAACGCCGTCTGTGATCCAGGACCAAAAGCAATGGGAACTCCTGGGAAATGAGGGCAAATGAGGCAAGGCTGCCTTTGGCTCCTGGTCTGTTTCAGCCACACCAAGGAGGGGACGACTCAATTCTGAACTGTTATGCAGATAAAATTCATTCAGCAGATAAAATGGCTGTTGTCCAGACCTGAGGCCCCACCCCAGACACCCTCCAGGCACAAGTAGAAGGGAGAGGCCAAACCTAGCACTAGAGTCAGGCTGGAGGAAGGACAGCCATAGGGACACAGTCTGTTCCTCCCCTGGCCTGGTGGCACCTGCTACTGGTCTGTGTGGCTCCAATTTTTTGAAAGAAGATAGAGGTCACTGGCTGAAGGCCACGTGTGCCCCAGTGCCCTGTCTACCATGCAGGGAGGGCTGCCTCCCACCCGGGCTCTGCCTCCCCTTCCCTCCTGTCCTTGGAGGGTGCTGCCCGAGGAGGCATCCTCCTCTTCGTCCTCCAGCCCTTCTTGTGGCTCAGAACAGGAACATGTCCTCCTTATAGGCAAAAACACACACAAGCCTTCCCTGGACTCTGTGCAGTCACAGGCATATCTCACAGGGGCGTCTACACTTCCCATCTGAGCTTCAAAGCTGCACACTCACCCTTCAACAGCTCCCATCTGTTTATGTCCTTGTCACTCCCCAAACAGCTTCCTAGGGGCCTCCCGTGACCGCCATGACAAGACAGACGTCTTGTCACCTACCTCGTCCTCTCAGCAGCCCTTGGCTGTGGTGTCTCTGCCTGAGCCTCCCTTCCCAAACCACTTTCCTTTTCTCCCTTGGCTGCAGTGACAGTGATGCTGTCTGGGGCCTCCCTGAGTTGGTGGCCCTAGATTTCTCATGGTTCTGTCATGGGCCCAGCTTGTCCTCATTCTCCAAGTACTTCCAAATCTCTCCTGGAGTCCATACTTTGTCAACAGTGTGCAGGGACTCATAAAGTTGTATCCCTGCAGGCCACTAACAGCCACGGTCAGCACCAGTGGACTTCTGGAGAGCTTGGTGACATGTTAAACTCTGCAACCGAGGTGACAAGCCCCTTGGCAGAGCTGGAAAAGGGTGCTGAGGCCCACTCAGCTGTGTGGCCAGGAGTCTGCTCGGGGTCCTTGAAGCCCAGTTCCTCTCCTGCCCCACCTCTCCATGGTGCAGCTCCGCACCTAGTGTTCAGGGTGCCCCTCTGGCCACAGGGCCTTTGTACCTGCTGTTCCTGTGTCTTGGGGGACCTTGCCTCCCTCTGCCTGGGGAGCTCCTTTAAGTGTCAGCCTAACTACACTTTGTCAGCAGCTCCTGGACCTCTTAGCTCCTCCCACGTGCAGGCCCCAGTATGAGCTTGAGCCTGCCTTGGTGACAATTGCTCATAGTTGTGATCCTCATGAACTTAAATGACAGTCTGGTGCAGGCCTGTGTCTCCTCTCACCATAGGTCCCAGTACCTAGAATTGTGCCTGGCACACTATGGGCTGACATGTGAACGGGATGACCAATGTAGCGGGAAGCCAACAGAGCCAGGCAGTGGAGCCAGCTCTGCCCTGTCCTGACTAGGTCTTTAGTCCCAGCATCACTTCCTTACTGGAGACATTGTCAGCTGGGAGTACAACCTCACTGCTGGCACTGGGTGGAAATGACAACGGCGTCTGTGTCATCACAGCAGTCTAACCTTGATGATGCCAATCGGGGAGCTCCGAGTGGTAACTTCTGAGACCATTCTGCTCCAGGGTCGCTCTCATCAAGGGCTTAAATGAAAGGACGAAAATACTTCACTCACACGTGTTGGCTATTTTGCATGAAATAGAATAGCTAATAGGGCAGCTTGAAGACAGGCAAGGAATTTAAATAATTTGAATAAACAGCAACAATAACTCTTGCTTCAAGGTAATATGCAGTTTAATACGGACAAATGTAAGACAGTCCGTCAACAGGGGAAAAGAAATAAAAGGAACAAAGAAAGAAGGAGACACCCAGGAGGAAGGAGAAGAGAGAAACTCCCGAAGGCACATTTCACCAAAGGGAGACTTGTGTCCACATCGGCGGGTTCAAAGGTGCGGGGTTCGCCCCAGCACTCCGTGATCCTTCCCTAGACAGGAGGTGTGCTCCAAGACCACCTTTAGGAGAGGTGGACTGTGATGTTAACTGGTCTAATATACTTTGGGTTTAGTCTTCGTTTTTATCCCTTTACTCCTTTGAAAATATCTAAATTTCGATTTGCTGCCTTCCCCCCCTTTTTGCTCGCAGAGCACCGTTGGTGACCACAGGGAAAACACAGGGCCCACTGCTTAATATTCACACTGCTTAGTCCCTCCCTCAGGAGCGGGGAGGGAGTTCCCTGCAGACAGGCGGATTCTCTGAGAAGCTGCCGCTTAAGACTAAGGACACAGTTGAACATCCCGAGTCCATCCCGTTGGGAAGTGCTGAGCTTATTAACACCCCTAAGACTTTCATCTTAATGTTCAGATCACCTTTTGCTTGCTCAGAAAGGTGGTATTGCTTGTAATTACCCTCTCCTAAAATGTAATCATAAATGACATTGCGGATCTGAAATAAACCAGAGAAAACCAGAATATTTTATGTGAAATTTAACATTCTCCTATGCTCTTCCTCACAATGTACAAGCTCAAATAACATGTCAGAGATTAGCTCAACCACCCTTTAATTTTGACTTTGTGCAGCAGATTTCACATTATTTAAAAAGCTTTAAAGTCATTCAAACGTGAGTAACTGAAATTATTTTTAATGATTGTGCCATTAGAGACCTAACTTACACAGATCTCAAACTGACCTAGTTTTTTTTTTTTAGTTCATTTTGCTTGTGAATTTAAACAGATTTATCTCTAATTAGGTATGTACTTTTCAGACAATATTGGAAAACAGTTACCTTTAACATTTGTTCTTTACATCTGTCAGCCTTGCCTTGTCTCAGCGCAGAGACTTGCCTGCTACGAGCAGACATAGATCTTTTCCACAAATCCCTGTCAGTTACTCCGCCGAGGAGTCCTTGACGTTCTATAACCTTTCATTGTGAAGAATGTACATTGGATTACCAGGAAAATGACTGTGACGTAATAGGTCAGGACAGGCATGGCCTGAGCAGGATGGGCTCTGCGTAGCCTCGGAGATGAGGTGGAGGGAACGTGCCATCACCCAGAGGCCCCGACAAAGCTCTGGATCCCCAAACTAACAGTGGGGTCTTGCTCTACGTGGCTCCAGTGAGCAGGGCTCATTCGTACAAACAGGTGAATTATAAAGGATGTAAACATTCGTTAGTCACTTAAAAATATAAATGCTTACCCAATCGCTAATCTTGGAGGGAGGCAGAGGCCTTGGTTTCCAATTTTCTGTATGTTTTTGTGAAGTCTAACCATTCATTAAGGTATTTGCAAAGCAACCTGAGTGTAGTTACTAGGAGATTATTATTTTAAATCTTGTAAGGTTGTATAACAGATCATTAAATGATGTCTTTAGAAAATATTTACAAAGCATGCAACTTAGGTTTTCCAGAGGGAAAAAAATTCTCTTTACACTTATTTATATTAATATTTTATATTATTATATCAAGGATTCATTTACTCAGTATTTAAACCATATAATTTAATAAAAGGTGTAATTGCTGTGAAGCGTCTAGGAAAATCACAGCTGACTCTTGGTGAAGGTTGAAACTCAACTCTGGGCAAGAGTGAAGCCCAGAGCAGCCTGGCTGGGAGCTTTGCCTGACAGGTGCATGTGGGGTGAATGGAGAGCTAATACTAAAAATTAGAACATTCCATAGTTAAGATCTGTTTGGATGAGCTTTCACTGGAGTTACTATTCCAGGCAAGCAGAGCCCTTCCTGTTCCCCCACCTGTGAGGGGTAGAACCAAATGGGATGCCGCAGACACTTCCTCTCCATGGACACCTCCTCACCACAGACCCTGGGTACGCAAGTCACATGGCTTCATGATGGGACTGTGAGGCCACAGTTTACACTCTGGGCATGGGTGCAGGCTGCACTGAGGGTGGACAGAACAGGGCACCAAGATGAGGCCACCTAGTCTGGACATGTCCCCTCTGCCCATCTGCAAAGTCCACCTCAGTAGCTGCCCCAGCCAGCGAGGTTACAAGCAGTGGAACAGGCAGGGGAGTGTGAGGTTGGAGCTAGCCTGGATGTTGTGTTTTTAGCTTCTGTATTCTCTCATTCTTTTTAAGTAGAAACTAATAGAAATATTTGCATACCATGGAGGGCGTCACAGCATGTGGCCTGTAATGAATGGGACCTGGCTCACTGTGGGTACCACCCGGCCCTGACACTGACTCCTTAGGGGGCAGAGTGAAGGGAAGCTGGAGTTCACGTTCAGGGGGTTGGGTAAACCCAGGTGGTCCTCACAGAAGCCAAAGGGGCAGTTGTCAGTTGTCTTAAAGAATTAGCTGGGGTGGTGTTTCCATTGTGTTTCCCGGGGATTGCACCATTCCACATGTTTAGAGGGCAGCCTGAGCCACATGCCCAAACTGCTTGAGTTATTTTCCTGAAACAGTCCTATGGGTCAGAATTTAAGCAATAAATATCAGAGCACTGCCAAAGTGTACTGAGAATTTCTGAAGACTTATTATAAAATACCCTTTGCAGGGGAGCTACAAATTTCCAATGTGTAGTGTCTTTGGTGGCAGAGAAGACTCCGCACCTGCTCGGCCACACTCTGCTCCGGTGGGGATCTGCTAGCAGGATGCGAGTGCGGTGCCCAGCCCCAGCTGTAATCCACACACTCTGCAAACAGGGTGTTTATGTGCTTGTTCAACAAGAATGTAAATCTTTTGGAAACCAGAGCTCACCATAAGGTTTTAAAAGTTAGCCTTCCCCTCCTTCCTGTGGTGCCCCTGTCTGCTCAAGTCAGCTGTGCGCCAGCAAGATGGAAATGCACTCAGAGAAGGCGGCCAAGCCTCCGTGAGCTGTGCCGGCGCCCGCACTTGTGGAGCTGCAGAAGGCGGGCGGGAGGGGGCCGCTGCGACACCTGCTTCCAAGGTCTCATGGAAAACCTTGTGGACACCTGAGCCGCGACGCCTGTGACTCATTTGGATTTTATTTGCTCAATCACTGCCACGTCTTGCTGGGTTTTATATTTTCCCCTCCACAAGTTGTTCAAAATTCACCTTGAACATGCATCATGGTGAAGTTTGTTTTTCTTTGAGGCCAGACCTGCTATTAGTGCAGGCACATTGCTGTGTTTCTCTGCCCTGTGCTCTGCTCTCTCCATGTAGGGGAGCCATCAGCCTAGGCGAGGAGAATACTAGGGTCCATCCCAGAGACACTGGCTAATAATAAAAATAGGAGCAACTCTAATTGCCTATTTACTGGGCGTGTTCCGTGCGGCACACTGTGCCGTGCTCTGCCCACATTGTCACACTTAACCTTCAAGGTGCTGGCATGGACACAGTGCTCGCAGCATTCCCACTGTGCAGAGAGGCAGAAAGACACCTAAGGACAGTCCCCAGCTGGCTGTCCAGGAGACAGAAGGCTGAGCACTAAGCAGTTGTGTCTGCCTATATCTGTGGTGTAAATTTCCCCACCACGGCCAGTGTTAAGCTCCCCGAGGGGCATCACTGAATGGGAAGTTGGTTAAGTGATGGTTCAAACAGCTCCAGTTGCTGATGGGGAAGAGTACAGCACTAACTAGTCTGAGAGTGATCAATTTGAAAAAGATAATTCAGGAGTCAATCCCAGGCCGGGCAGTGAGGAGATGCAGCCCTTAGTCACTTGGGCTGGGTGGCATCCAGGGGCCCCTTTGCCAGGTTGAAGTTCTGAACAGGTGGAGAAGCAGAGGAGCATAACTGGGTGATGGACATCCACCACCGGGCTCTGGGGCATGAAGGCTATGGTTTGCTCTGAAAATAACCCCCGAGCTCACTGCTCAGGTGGGAGGGACCCAGAGCAGCAGGTGCTGGGGGAGCCTGGCCTCCAAGCCCAACACGCTGCTTTTCTAGGTGTTGTTTTTACCTTTAGTTCCCAGATGTTGGTGTTTCCCTCCCCTCCCATATGGTTTATCCACTCCCAGCCCCAGGTGGGATACAGCCCCACCACAGACGGAGGACAGCACAGCCGCTGCTTTTGTCTCCTCTCTGGTAGGAGGACTGGTGAGAGCTGGAGCCACGCGCAGCTCACCCCACTCTTAACTTCTTCAGAGCCAGGTCTGTGCTAGTCTGGCTTCTCGCAGACCCCTCTTTCCTGGACAGCCTGGCCGCATGGCTAAGCACCTGGCAGTGAGCGTTTGAACTGAAACCCAGCCACACTGCCGACATGACTTTCAGCAAACCTTGCCTGATGGTGACACACCAGCTTCCGGAAGGAAGGAGCAGTTCCCCAACTGTGGATAATGCCTGTGCTGACAGCAGGATTGGCAAAGCAGCGCACGTCAGACACACACCTGCCTGGGAAGGAAAGGCAGCGGGAACCTGCCAGAACTTTCCACACTGTGGGGCTCTTTCCCCCCAACCATCTGAGGAAAAAGTGGTCCTTTGCATCATGCAAGTGACTCCAGCTCTCAGTGGGGATGGAAGCCCTGGCTTGACGGTGCAAGAGCTGAGTTACTCCCGCCAGGCGGAGAGGCTGGCACTGTTGGCACCATCAGCATCCAGGCTTTCAAAGTCATCCACAGTGTTTGTGTCCCCAGTTCCTCACATAAGCAACTTCTAAAGGAGAAATCAAAGTGCCCCAGGCATGCCCGGCTGAGCCCAAGTCTCTCCTGCCACCCGAAGTTGAGGCACTCTCTGTCGGGGACCAGTGAGGGTGGGGCCGGGCAGGTGCTGAGACCTGCGGAGATAGCCACAACCAGAAGGCGACTCTCTCCCCACTGGAACATGGATGGCCTGAGTGAGCAGACACTGAAGGGCTATGAAGACAGGTGTCCCAGGAGGACACGGGGTATCCTGGGAAGACACCTGGATAAAGTGAGGTGTTGCGGGAGGACATAGTGTGCCCTTTCCTGTGAGGGACAGCCTGCCCTGCCACTGAATTCTGGAGCTATGGGAGTTCAGGGGCACGGAGCAATTGAGCAGGAGGAACACAGGTACCATGTCAGACTCCAGAGGCCCAGGCCCAGGCCCGCCCCCAGCTGAGGGGTCTTGGGGCAAAGGGGTCAGATTCTCTGAGGTTGAGTTTCCTCTCAGAGAAGGAAGATGGCAAAGGTTGCCAGGCTTCTGGGAGGTGGGACAAGATGCCTCCCCATAGCCACGCTGTGCCAGGTGCTGTCCTCTTGGGGGGCCAGGCTGGGAGATGGCATCTGAGGCTTAGTAGAGGACTCCAGATGCAGAGGACTTAGCAAAGAAAAGACCCAGGGCGGGCTGGGGCAGCATGGTCTCACCCATGTCCTCAAGACAGCTGGCTCCAAGATGTAAGAAGGTATTTTATGAATTTACCATCTCAGGAGAGGTCGGAGGGCAAAGGAAACTTCCCTCCCAAGAGACCACAGGGCTTATGGCAGGCTTCCCTGGGGCACCACTGAGGCCACCACCAGCCCCAGGCCAACAGCGATGGAAGATCAGTCATCTCACTCAGAGGTACCCAGTGAATGAAGCCCACAAATTCATTACATCACCTTCCTCAACGGTTTAGATGGCTCTGTATGGTTGCATCTCCACGGGAGACCCAGCACTGTATTTAGTAGACTTCACTTTAAAAATCCTTCCACACAGGCAGACTAACTTCTCACCAGGACTGTGGGGCCATGACTGATTCTCCTATCACATTTTGTAAATGGGGGGACACCACCTTACAGGACAGCCACCCTGTGTCCCAAAGAGCCATGCAAACGATCCCAGCTTGCAGAAGCCACAAAGACGGCTCTCCCATCCTCCTCAGAGTTAAAGTGACTGCTTTGCTTAGCACTAAATAAAACACAGCTTTGTTAACTATCACCTCATCCTCCTGTCCAGGGAGACTGGCTGATGGCTTCTTAAAGCCATGAATAGACAAAGTAAAAATCTATAGCAACATTAGTTGCAGGTTACCAGTCAATACATGTTCATTAAACAGTATGTCAGCTCCATTCAGCCCATGATGCCATTTGTTTTCTAGTTTTTATTAGCTTGGATCGTATAATAAAGGGGCTCCTCCTTTCCCCTTTTTCCCCTGGAGCAGTAAATCTACATCAGTATAAGTGAATTTCTGCTGAACATGAGGCCCGGCATCTTTAACGGTGTGAAGCGTCCTGCACTCCAGCTCCCTCCACCTGTCGGCCACAGACAACATCTAGGCAGAGGTGGGCCCAGGCCTTGGCAGGCACCGGGTGGGTGAGGACGGAGCTGGCAGGAGCTGTGTCCACACGTGGAGCTGCCATGTGGCATAGGCCATCCTTGCAGGGACCCCACTCATCTGCTTAATTCCTAACACAACCTGGGACCTTGTCTGGGGGCTGCTGTTGGTCCCACCCACAGCTTCCTTCCAGGGAATCACCGGGAAGGCTGATGCCAGGCTCAGGTGTGGCATCGCCCAGGAGCTCTCAGGGGCTGGGTTTCTGAACCTGTGAAATGAGACTGTGGGATAGGGATAAGTTGTAGGACTCAGCCTGGCCAGGACGTGTGGGGGGACGTGTGATCGCCCATCACCTCCAGCTTCATCTCTCCATTATTGTATTGAAAAAGAAGAGCTTATTACTTTTTGCAAGAGTTTTCTATTATAATGAAACACTTGTATATCAATTGGAAAAAAATGGACATTTACTTTTGAACTTTTGGTCAAAATAATGAATCTGAATCCTCAGATAGTGAGTGATCTAATTCTTAAAAACATAATCGTCCGAAAGACAGAGGCCCACCCAGGAGTGGAGGAGCTGCCTGGGCACCTGAGCGGGTATGAAACTTGCATTTGAGAACAGCAGGCCTTTCATGTGTTCCTCAGATTCACACGGGGTTGTCTTATTATTCTTCCATTAATTTTGTTCTAGTTCCTAATGCTTTCTTGGAAAAAATATAATTTTACTCATTAAGGGAAGCTGTCAGAGTCCAAAAGTTCAGATCGGCAGGACGTGAACATTTCTCTTATGTTATGACCCAAAGTCCAACAAAAAGTTTTTCTGAGCCCTTGAGGAGCTCAGGAACCACCTAGAATTTGGGAATGCATAAGATGCTCCCTCTTTAGGAAGAAATTCTTCCCCAAACACAAACTTAAAATGCTTTATCATGGTACTCACTCATCTGATCTTGAGCTTTAACCTAGACATTTAGGGAGGTTTTGTCTTTTCCTTTTTTATACTTTTGAAAAATGTTAAATTTTTAATTTGCTTCCTTGCCCTTTGTCTGCACAGCCCTCAGTATTCTGAACAAGAATGGGACCCCGTGTTCCAGGGACCTGATGCTTCTGGCCTCTGGGATGGGAGATGGCTGAATCCATGTGCTCTGCTCACCTTGGCAATGGGGGTGGTGGGGGTGAGGAGGCACCCAGATCAAGGCCAGGGGTGTGGGAGCCAGGCTCAGTCCATTCTCCCCATGTACATGCAAGGTTACCCAGCTTGGGGAATCGTGCTCTTTGGCAATTATGCCTTTATGCTTAACTTACTTTATTCTTATTATGCTAAGTTATAAAATAATTTGGAAATTCCATAAAAAAATAACCTCTGTGACATAAAGTTTTGATCAGCTCCCTACTATAGTGCTAAATTATTTGTGCCCAGGAGGAGACGTGCCTCTCATTAGCTTGAGTGTCCTGGACACATGGCTAACAGTCAGTAGGAAGAGAAATTCTCAGGAAATGCTGCAAGCCAGATGGGGCGACTGCGCCATCCTGAGAAACACCGGCTTGCTCCCCGTCGTGGGCACCGAGCCGCCGATTAGCATAGGCTGCCTTTCCGGGGCTGATGTCATGATTGGCCTGAGGAAGGATTCACCCACTTTCAACCACTTTCTAAAAATTAATTTCTGATTTTAAACTGCCCTGTGCTTAGGCCTGAAAAAATACCGTTTTTAATTTTTTTAAAGTATATATCTGCATATATATATATGCTCAAAATTCAAAATGCCCCTTTTAGAGAGCCTTACCCTGGCATGCTCTCACACAATGGTGCTTTATAATCCTAGTGACACCAAAGTGACCCGAGAGAAATGGCCCATTAAAAAAAATGCAAGCAGGGGGTTGAAAAGAACAAAAGAGAAGCAGTAAATCGGGACAAATAACCAAGTCCAGGTGTTTCCACGTGACCCCCAAGAGGGGAGACAGTGCTCAGCGTGCTGGGAGGGCTGCGTGCCTCACCCGACCCAGCACAGGCTGGGATTCCTCCACAATGGCCATGAAAGAGTCCTTAACAGGTAGTGGTGACAAACACAGCCAGCAAGGACCCAACATAACCCTCTGTGTCATCACAGCCATACGGGCCCACCAGGCAGGAATCTGGGAATAAAGGCAGAAAGCCTGGCAGGCTCCAGTCCCAGCAGGGGAGAGCACATTCTCCATCAGGCCACCCCGAAGGCCAGTGCCATCCCTGTCAGCGCTCCAGAGTCTCCAAGATGGAGTCTTTGCGAGTGCCGGGCACTGCCCTGGGGTTCAGACAGGACATTCCCATCACAGGACCTTTCCTCAGACCTTTCCTCTTTGTAACCATCTGCACTTTTGTTTCTGGATTCATAGTGGTAGAGCTGAGGATGAGAAAGGTCAGGTGACACAACCCCAGCCGGAGCCTGGTGTGGGTGGCCGAGCTGCCTGCACATCCACACGGCCCAGCCCCACACCAGCTCCACCGCCACCCTGGGTCCCAAGGCTGACCTATTTCCCACGCTCAGGGCCAGCATGATGGGCACTCTCCTGCCCCATGGCCTCCATAGTCGACAATCTCCCAGGCCAGTCCTGGTCTCCAGCGCGGTGTGGAGTCACACACAGCTAGGGACAGCAGCCTCATCTCTCTGTGCAGGGTCAAGGACAGACTGACATGTGCGGAGAGCTCCCTGCAGGTCAGCTGAGGCCTCCTCCTTCCAGCCTCCAGATGCCCCCAGTCAGCAGGGCCCCCCAGGCTCTTGAGCCCCCCTAACCCCGTCCTGGCTCCTGGGCACAGAGCTGCAGCTGCCATAGCATCCCACCCTCAGCACCATGGTCTTGCACACGGAGCTGCAGTGGGATTTGGTCAGTTGATATTAATGTCTTAAATTAAGAGGCAGGACCTTTCATCAGGCCCCGAGGAATGTGGGCTCCTCCCCCCACCAGCCTGTGGTGTAACCTGGGGGATGTGGGTCCAGCACGTTGGCACTGGTGTCCTGACTGGAGGACCTTTTAGCGCTTGTCAAGTAGGGCTGTGCCCTCAGGGAATTGAACCCATTCCTGACCACAAGCCGGTTTTTTTTTGTTTTTTTTTTTT
>NW_003852621.1:1746829-1753615 GCF_000181295.1 Otolemur garnettii
CAGGCGGTAAGTGCAGGGCGGTGGTGCAGCTGCAGCGGGACAGGGAGTTCCACTCCTGGGCAGACCACCTGGTGTCCTGGTGTCATGGTCTCTGCCAGCGAGGAGTCTGCGGCAGGGTGTCCAGGTGCTGGGACTGCACACATTCCAGCATAGAGGAGCCTCTCACTGAGGCGTATGAGGAGGGAGGGGGGCAGCCCTGGAATGTGAAACTCTTACGGGAATTGACTGTGGTCCAAAGTAGGTCCCACAGGGCACAGGAGCAGACACAAAAAGACTCTCATTGGAAATACTGTTTCAGCTTTAGATGAAACCAAACTTCCTGAATTCTTAAAATTCAACAAATAGGGTCACTTGGGTGTCATGTAGACTTAAAATTCAGAAAGAACAAAGCCCTGTTCTCTAAGGCCTTCCTCCCATGCCCTTGGCAGTGGAAATGTCAGCAGTGGTTTGATGGGACCCGTGTCCCCGAAGGGGAGATTGGCCACCCTGCAGGTGCAGCCCCTGCCCAGGGCACCAGCGACCTCCCCATGGAGCGTTGCCTTCCATTCATGACCCGCTGAGCGGGCCGCCCGCTGCCAAGCGGCTGCAGACCCAAGCCCTTGAGATGTATGTGCTCTGCGCACCTCGCCTGAAGAAATGGCCGTCACCCGCCACTGTAGACGCGGGCTCCATTCCAGGGCAAGTGCGCCTTGATTAATGGCCAGCTGCCCACATCCCTGTCGCCGCGCCCACGCCCTAGCCCGCTGCCTGGGGTCTCCGGAGACGCAGCTCCAGCCTCTGCCTCTTCACCGCCCACGAGTCTCTGAGCTCAGGTCAGAGCAAAGGCAGCGGCGGCCACGCACCGCGGAGCGCGGGCTGACCGCTGAGAGAGCCATAAACCTCGCAGTGTGAGGACCGACTGAGTGGCGAATTAATTAATCATCATTTTATGCCTCATCAAGCACTTTGCCGAAGCTCTCAACAGGGGCCTCGGGGCAAGCCAATGGGAAGCAGACTGTTTTGTTTAGCTGGGTGAGCCTTCCATAAACAGGGAGGCTTTGACAAGCTAATAAATATGTCATTCGTCTCTGCCACTGGCAGCGGCTCGGCCCCACCTGCAAAGTGGTAGGGTTCTGCCCGGCATGGTGGGCAGTGAGCGATGGCAGAGCCAGGCCTGGGAGGGGGCAGTCGGACGCCCCTGAAAGTTCCCTGAAGCCTTGCAGGAGAGAGTGCCAGCTCTTCACTCACCCCTCCCCTGCCTTTTACCCCCGGGGAGCAGGACATCCTGACCATGTCCTTTGGGTTCACTACTCACCACTCCCCATCTGCACTGATCTCCCTCCCTCCTTAAGTCTCTGACATGGGGACATTTTGTCATATTGTAAGAGTGTCCATGCAGAGCCTTCTAGTGGTGCTCGGCCAGTCTCAGGGGCTGCCTCTGCTCTGAAATACATCCCAGCAGCTCCTCTGGAAATAGTTTCAAGGTGACCTCAATCCATCTCCCACGGAAAAAAAATCCAACAGTGTGGAAACCACCATATTTTAGGAAACGAGGTTGTGCAAAAAAGAAAACTTGGCATTTAGATGATCATGCCTGGGACTTTTCCACAGGTTTGGCTTCGTGTCTGTCTGGGCAGGTCCAGCAACAGGAAGGGACACAGAGCAAGCTCCTCACCATCTCGGATCCATCAGGGAATTCTGACCGTCCCTTAGTGAGTTTAAAATGCCTCAGATGTAGTTTGAAGAACATGCATGTCGGACAGATTTGGAGCTTCCCAACTGCAAGTAAGAAAGGAATGGCAGGTCCCATGGCGGTGGCATCAGCCTGATGTCTTAAGAAAAAGCCTAGAAAGGCACAAAACCATGGTAACAATGGCACCTTTTGTCCATCCCTGCATCCCTGCACTGGTGGGTCCTTCCAGGAGTCAGCCGAGCACCTCACAAAGGCATCAGGCCCTCATCTCCAATCCTGATTCACTTTTTTTCTTCCCTGCAAGATTCAGAGACACTCAGGAACAAAGGCGTATTATCCTGATGCTCATGTGGAAAGCCTGTGGGCTCTGTAGGGCAGGTGGGACCCTGCCCTCACCCAGGTGAGATGGAATCACAGGACCTCCAGGTGACTGTCCTAAATGCCTAGGCCGACTCTCTGGGTGTGACCTGGGCCCTTCCGACAGGACCATTTACACCTAGAATTTGTCCTGGACTTTTGTGATGCACCATGCAGAGTGGGCTGAGGGCCTGGACCACACCTCCCCTGATACTACTCTGTCCCCAACATGGCCTTTCCAGCAGTGCCTGGTGCAGAGAGGTCACCACACTCACAGGACATGAATCAGCTGAGGTGGTTACCATGTGATGTGTGCTGTAGTACCAGATACTTGGGAGGCTGAGGCAGGAGGATGAGCCCAGGATGAGTCTGCAGTTAGCTCTGATTGGGCGTCTGCACTACATCCTGGACAACAGAGACCAATCTGTAAAAATAAAATAAAATATAAAACAAAATGGAATAAATCCATGTGGATAGCAATTTGTAGGGGGATCTAAAAAGGAAACAATAGGCTGGAGAAACCCTGTTCTGTCTGCCCTGTCAAGCTATGAACAGGGTGTGTCTG
Source organism: Otolemur garnettii (assembly GCF_000181295.1). Taxonomy (NCBI): domain Eukaryota; kingdom Metazoa; phylum Chordata; class Mammalia; order Primates; family Galagidae; genus Otolemur; species Otolemur garnettii. Next base: position 1,749,424 of record NW_003852621.1, read on the forward strand.
ACCCCACCGTCCCTCTTATGTGCTGGCCATGCACGTTCCGTGTGCCGTTTCCAGCCGTGCTGCTCGCTGCGCGGCTCCCCGTTGCTTGCTGTGGATCTCTGAGAATGCCGTGGCCGCGGCTCTTTGTAGCAATCACATTCTAGCACTGTATGCTGCTACCGCTGACACCGTGTACTGCACTGGGCTGCATGGCCCCGCCGATGCCATGTACCTCGCTGGGCTGCATGGCCCCGCCGACACCGTGTACCGCGCTGGGCTGCATGGCCCCGCCGACACCGTGTACCGCGCTGGGCTGCATGGCCCTGCTGACACCGTGTACCACGCTGGGCTGCATGGCCCTGCCGACACCGTGTACCACGCTGGGCTGCATGGCCCTGCATTTGGCACATCTGTTTCGGCCTGCACCTGCTTAAGTTCAGTGGGATATATTGACACACATCTTTGTTTTCAGTTTTCTCCTGTTGCCTGATTTTGAGGAGCATCTTGCAGACAACAGCTGGATTTTATTTTATAATCCCACCCACCATGCCTGGTTTAATGCAATCAGCCTATTCTTCTGTGGCTGGCACTTTGGTGGCCGAGGAGCTGGGCTCCCCTGCCTGGTGTGTCTTATTCAATATTCTTATTCCTGGTCTCACTGCTGCTTTTCCCTGTTGTTACTCTGCTGTCTTGGGAAAGTTTCTGTTCATGTTGCTCCTATGCAGTAGCAATTAACCTGAGGTGCAGCCCAATTAACAGGGCTGTGGCCACCACCAAGTTAATTTGCCCACTTTTGCCCTCCGCCCATGGAAATTAGTCATTTAGAAAGGTGTCATTCCCCAAATCCCTTCATCTCCTGCATTCCTGGGTCTTGCCAAAGCATTTTAAATACTTGATCCCTTTCCAGAGTTTGCTGTGAGTGTGGAGGGTGAGCCAGAGTGAGAGAGCTGTGTTCCCTGTGACCTCTTCCTCTTGAGATTCCCAACCCAGTTGCCTTTTGGTGAACAATTTCATGATTATTTTTCTTATCTGAAAACAGGATGACATTCTCCTTGTATGTTCAGGATTGTTTTCATTCGTCCTGAATTAAGGGCAGCATCTTGGCTTTAGACTCACAGCCCTCATCCCGCTGCCCCGAGCTCCTCTCTGATGAGGCTCTCACGCTCTTCCCCTTGCAGGAAGCTGTACTTTCTGTCTTGAAATCACTACAGCATTTTGGAGAATATAAATGAACAAGAGTGACTAACGTTTAAAGTTCACCCTCCCTGTGATCTAGCATTCCCCTTTGGGGAAATTTTTTTATGTAAATAAAATCACACGTCTGCAGCGACATGAATCTTGTTTAAAATTAACTTAAAGTTAATTCAATTTCTTAAAATTAATAAATTTCTTATTTAAAACTTAGATATTGACTAATAATGGTGCATGAGTACTATAATATAATGCATTTGTTAAATTTGTTAAAGAGGGTACCTTGCATTTCTGCACCTTGGTGGTGCATTTTCTGCAGAAAGGAAGAACTTTAGCAGTTCACATTTGCATGTTGCAGCTATTCAGCTGCCAAGGCATGTTAGGAGTCATGCCATGAGTTCGTGAGGGCAAGAACTTAATTTTTAAAATATCATAGTCACAATAGTCCAGCAAAGATGATGGAATCAACAGGTAGACATGTTGACAGCTACTTCTGGGTTTGGTAACAAGCTATGCAGGGAGCAGGGTCTCACAGGTGTGTCTGCCTGCACTGCTGGGTGCATTCAGCCACCAGCTCTGATTGGGCCGTGGCCAATACCACATCACCCGGTATTTCCAGCTCCAAGATACACATAACAGCATGTGTCATAGGCACATTCATGAACAATGAACAACTGTCCCATGTTCAGACCATAGAGATGGATATAGAAGTAGATTGACAGGTGGATAGAGTCAGCTTTTACGATGTTTTTAATTGCATAGAGAATGAAACTGCATTTTGAGTCAGCTACTCCCAGAGTAACCTCAAAGCCAACACACAAAACAGACAATGGGGCGGTGCCTATGGCTCAGTGAGTAGGGCGCTGGCCCCATATACCGAGGATGGTGGGTTCAAACCTGACCCCAGGCAAACTGCGACAAAAAAATGGCCGGGTGATCTGGCAGGCATCTGTAGTCCTAGCTACTCGGGAGGTGGAGGTGAGGGAACCGCCTAAGCCCAGGAGTTGGAGGTTGCTGTGAGCTGTGTGATGCCACGGCACTCTACCAAGGGCAATAAAGTCAGACTCTGTCTCTACAAAGAAAAAAAACTGGACGATGTCTGTTTCTTCTTTGTGACTTGGAAAAATTGCATTAAACCCTCAAACTTGAAATTAATGAAATAAAATAAACCAACCATACCTAAAGAAAGTAGCAGGCAATCAGACAACAATAAGCCAGAAATAACAATTTCTCTGACACTTTGGATCATGCAATGGCCACTTGCTCTCCCCTCTGGCAGGCCCGGCCCCAGGGCTGCGTCGGCCTTCGAAGCCTGGCTCTCGGGCCCTGAGTCACACAGACTTCTGTGCCTCTCAGCTTGTTAGGAATGCATCTTGTGTATCTTCTGAGGCCTTTTACTCAACATTTTCAAATGTGAAAGGCCATTTGTACGGGAATGAAATCTGAGAACAGCAGGATTTCTTCCTGTACCACCAGCCTAGAGCCGCCCATCAGCTGGGACTGTAGCAGAGAAGGCTGCAGGGAATGGAACTGAGTTGTTTTCCTCCTAAATGCTTGCAGATGTGTATGTGTGTGTGCGTGTGTGCGCGCACGTGCGTGTGTGTCTGTGCATGTGCGTGTGTACATGCATGTGTGCACGTGTGCACGTGTGTGTGTGTGTGTGTATATAAGCATATATATATTCATTCTTTGGGCTTCAAACATGCCCAGAGTCTGTGTGGGTGTGCATGTTTTCACCTGGGAAACTCAGGGGGGCCCTTTGCATCTGTTTTGTTTCTTGGTGGCACTGTAGTGGCTGCTCTTCTGTCTTTCATCATCCCCTTGTGGAGACCCCTGCCCTCAGGCTGGGCATTATTTCTGCCCTCCGCAAACCCAGCCTCTTATCATTACCATGCCACTCTCACTAGCCCTTTCTTTCTTTCCCAGAGACGCTCTCAATGTGTCCTTTGGAACCCGACTTAATTTTTCATGGTGTAAATTCTGCTTATGGTTTCCTTAACTGCAGGAGACACGTCTCCTACCAAGATTGTACTGTGCTGTTTCTAACCTACCTGCTTCTTTTAATGCCAGCTTTCAGATACTCTGAGTCCTTAGTGTCTTTTACTTCCTGTGCTGCCTTGTGGAATGCCGTCCCTCCTCCAGGACAGGCAAGCTCACAGGCCAGGGTCCCAGGAGCAAGGGAACATTCCTCCTGGCTCCTGCACTAGCTCGGCCTCGCCCCTTCCTTGCAGTTCCCACATCATCCTTCCATGTGCTCTCCTGGCTTCTCTGCATGATGCTGTGGGGTTGGAGTAGGTGGAGAAGGAATTACACGGTCGTGGAGGATGAGGAAGGCAGGATTCTGACCCGCTCACCAGGGGGCAGCTGATGCATCTTCTGCCAGGTACCTGCCTGGGATGTCTTCCCAAAGTTACACAAGAGAGAAGAAACCAAATATCTCTGTACTCTCATTTGGAGTGCTCCACCTGCTGTAGATGGAGACAGAAAGATTTTGCAAGGCTTAACCTGGTGGTAGTTGAACTTTCTCCAAGAGTTGGCATAATTTTTCACCATTTTCTGTGTTTTAAATAATACTTTAATGGAAAGTCATGGGGGGGGCATCTATCTAATTGAATCTTGGTCTTCTTCCCAGACTTACTTGTAATACTTCTTTGTCACTCACACAGAATTAGTTTTCAAAATTCAAACCACTTCCAGAAGAGACCATGCCTTCCTTTGGGCCAGCAGCTCATGGGCGCCCTTTGGTGCCACCCAACCCTCAACTAGAATTCTCCCATCAGGATTCTTCCCCTGATTCAGAGGTTTTCTTCCTAAACCTGTCTTTGTGCTCCTGTTAACCAGCCTCCCAGTCCCTTGCCCTCGGGGAACAAGAGAGAGGAGTAAAGAGGGCTGCCGGCAAGGCTGGGTGCCGGGCCCTCCAAGCCTCACTTTGAAACTTGATCCCAGAATTGGAGGTGGGCTCTGGAGTGTTGGTGCCCGGGTGGCTACCTCCTGACTGGCTTGGGGCCATTCCTGCAAACCC
>NW_003852621.1:1753818-1755883 GCF_000181295.1 Otolemur garnettii
CCTCTGTCACCTGGAGATAGGGCGTTTTAGTGTTTCTACTAAAACTAGAAAAATCATCTGGTGTTACAGTGGGCACTGATAGTCCCAGTTACTTGGGAGCTGAGGCAGGAGGATTGCTTGAGCCCAGGAGTTAGAAGTTGCTGTGAGTTAGGCTGAGGCCATGACACTAACTGGGGCGACAGAGTCGGGAAAAAAGCTGCTGTGTTCATATGATATTATTAGATCCGTATTTTACTCAAATGTGTATAAAAGTGGACCAAATGTGAATAAAAATAATTTGTAAGCCACATTTCGAACACAAGAACCAAGAGACCCACTCAAGTGAAAACGTTGGCAGTTGGTCTACCCAACTGTCCATAAGTGGCCTTGAACATTGGTGCCGGGAGCTGGGGGAAGGGTTTCAGTCCAGGGCAGCAGCAAAGTGCCTGGGTTTAGGGGGACTGAATTCCTGTTTTCAATGGCAAATTACATCACTGAGAATGGGGAAACTTTATGCAATTAATCACCCCATTGTTTTAGAGATGACTTTGTATTTACTGAAGCCCCGGGGCCTTTTCAGTTACACTGGGTAATTTTTAAAGAATAAAACCACCTTTTATCTGCACAAATGGAGAGAGGGTGTCTCCTCCTTTTTTAATAGTTTAAGCCATTTGGCTGAAGAATCTTCCTTCAAATGTGATTACTTTTCACAAGCAAAAATCCTCCCTCTACAAGCACAAGAACAGAGTTTTGCTTTAATCTTCTGGATGCAGTGAGAAAAAACGGCCTTTAAACAAAAATATAAAAGAGAAATTCAATGGATAATAAAAGTATCATGGGACATGTTTGAGAAGATGCAGGTCTGGGGAGGGAATCAGAAGGGATTGTTCACCACCCTCAGGTCTGGAAAGAGAGAGGACAGTGCACTGTGGGTTGAAAATCTGTGCTGACCCGTGGGATACTTTTCCTGTGATGCAGCTACGAGCTCAAGCTTAATGGGTGCGGAAGAGTCAAAAGGACACCCAGCAAAGAGTCCCAAGTTGGCAGGAAGCCATCGTGGTATTGTCTCTGCAGTGTGTTCAGCAGCCACCCTGCCTTTTGAGCACCTATAAAAATGGGAATTGTGGTATTTACCTTCTGAGGCTTCAGAGGTGTGAGCTAAGAAGTTCCTGTTAGCAGATGTTACACAAAGGCATGGATCTTCGAGGGACTTGCTTTGGTTTCTGGCCTGGGATGGTTTCACGTTGCAGCAGAGCAGGGCAGATGTGAGTCTATGCAAACAAGACCTGTGGGAAGGCGTTGGCAAGGCCGGTGCCAACTGCAGCCCACGGCTTTGCCAGCTCTCCCAGGGCCATCAGCACACTGTGGGCCTTTGGGAATTTTCCCATCCCCTGAGTCTGACTCATTTCCTTTCTGAAGATGTGTCTTTCTGTCCACACAGTATGAGGTTAACTCTAAGCTCCCTAGATTGTCCCACCAAGTAACTCGGAAGAATATTGACCCCGGCTTCAGCTGTCCCTTCATCTCCTTTGAAAGTGTCCTCCTGTGCATTCAGTAACAGGCATTTTTGCTTATTTCCCAAGGAGCAGAGTGACTTACTCTAGGTCCTTGGGAAGAACACAGAAAAAAAAAAAAAAAAAAAAACTGGATGAAAGGTACCACAGAATAGCAAGGCCTAATTCTACATCGCTTAGAAAAGCTCAAATCTCAGTCCTATCCCACATCCCTGATGCCCTCCAGGTAGGCAGATGGTGCTGGACACCCATTTTACAGAGGGGGAAAAGGGTGTTCAAAGGTGAAGGGAAAACTTGTCATCTCGCCATCTGCAACCCTCTCAAATACAGCCAATTCAGGGAGAGGTCAGACCCCCTGTCTGGCATTGCTGTCAGCCCCACCATCTGACGTTTACCCACGGTGTGGGCCTTGTGCAGACTCAATACTGGGAAGATGTCTGGGAAATGACTTCAGTTCACTGTTGCTGCCTCTGCTGATGTAATTTAATTTGTTACAAAGAATGGAAACATTCCCAAAGCTCTTGTGCAAACACTGTGTGTGGGTCTGACAACGTAGCAGAAGGGCCTTGGAC
>NW_003852621.1:1756107-1759816 GCF_000181295.1 Otolemur garnettii
TAAGGGGTACAACCACTTGGATGTGTCCCCACTGCAGGTCTTGTCCACTGAGATCAAAGCCTCGGTTACTATGAACAGCCCACTGCCAGACGGACAAGCCCACTGCGCAGGGAGGCCAGGAGGATGGGAGTTCTGGAGCGCAGCAGGAACGGCAACTCACCCCATCACCCCATGTGGGGCCATCAGGGCTTCTCAGCCCTGCCAGGGGAAGCAGGAGGGTGAGATCCAGTGACACCTCCCTGGCATGTGCCCAGCAAGATGTGCATGTTCTCCTCCTGGGGGGCCGGAGGGAAGGAAGCGGCAGGCAGGGCTTGGTCTGTTCTCCTCCTGGGGGGCCGGAGGGAAGGAAGCGGCAGGCAGGGCTTGGCCTTACTGTCCCCAGCGGGTGGGAGGCTCCCCCTCTACCACCCCGGAGACCCGACTGTGCCCTCTGCTCTTCACCAAAGGCCTTTCTGAGGCATCTGAAATGTGACCTTCCTGGCACCCCAGCCTTTCTTCCTGGCACTCCAGCCTTTCCCTGAAAGTTGGACCCACATATGCTTTGTTTGTGCTTACTGACTACTGAGGCTTCAGTGATAGTCCTTAAAACGTCAGTGGAAAGGAGGAGAAGACCACTTTGAGAATTTATTAACACCGACTCACCATTCTAGATGTTTCTAGAGAAGGCTCCTCACTCAAGTCTCCTGGCCCAGTAAGGGCATCAGGTCTTTCTGTTTTGGAGATGAGTGAAGTGAACAGAGGGAGATGGGTCCCCAGGGGGTCCCTAGCAGAAGGAAATGGGTCCCCAGGGAGTCCCCAGCAGAGGGAGATGGGTCCCCAGGGAGTCCCCAGCAGAGGGAGTGTCCCCAAATGCTCGGCTGCATGGTCTAGGCCTCCCTGCATGGCCGCCTCCACCTGGCTCCTTGGTGGACTCAACCAAACAGCTTTCCAACAGACCCAAGCTTACCAGAAAACTAGCTGAGCTCCCCAAAGTGGTGGGAGACCCACATGGAGGCTGTGACAAAGACACTGCCCTCTGGACTTCGGGTTCCTGACACGCAGCAGCTCACATGGAGGACAGATGGGAGAAACAAAATGAGCAGATTTATTGGGCTGAAATTCCACTTCCCTCTGCTTCATTGATTCTGTACTTGTTATAATTATGGAAAATTCTTTTAAACAGCCCATAAAAAGACGCTGTTTCATCTGAGTGGGAACACAGTCCCGTTTGAAGCTAGTGCTGCTGGGCCGCTCTGGGAGGGGCCGCAGGTGCCCCCACCCCAGCACACACAGCCCCCATGGTGAAGGACGAACCTGCCCTGGATCAGCTCCAGACTCCCCAATTCAGCAACCTTTGCCTGAGCATAGTCTCCTGGGGTCGTGGGGCAGCCAAGGCCCTATCTTTATGCTGAAAAGGCATAACCAGACGGCTCTGTGGAGTGTGAGCTAGGCCGCCGGAAGCCTGGGCTGGCAGGAGTGCCCACCCCGACTGCACACAAAGCATGCTGTTAAACGCCTGGCAAACAGTGACAGCAGATTAAATCTTTCCAATAAACCCCAGTTCATCACCAAACTACCACACAGTGCCACATGTCTGACCCTCCCAAGCAACCAGCAAACAAGGAGGCTTTGGGGTTGCAGAGGGGCCAGGAGCAGAAATCAGGACCTGCAGGTGGGTGCTAAGGGTGCTTGCTGAGTGACACCACTGGTGTGCTCTGATCTACAGACCCAGCGTGGTTTGAAAACCACCCAAAGGAACACGAAATTGAACACAGATCTTACAGGATGCCAAACTCACCCAGCAATTAATTGGGTGATGGGGCTGTGGGTGCCTGTGAGGCCCTGTCCTCTCTCTTTTCTGGAAGTATCATCAGTGCTGGGAACTCAGTCTGCACCTTCATCTCCCCTCAGGCCGGGCTGGGGCTGCAGCCACTGTGCCCACGGTGCAGAGTAGGTGAGCTTTGCACCAAGCATGCAGGGGCCGCCAAGGACCAGCTTGTCAGAATTAATTGTTGTCTAGGATGTTATTAGTCGAAACAGTAAATCTGCTCTGAGGGTAAAGTTCCTTCTTAATGAACTGCGATTCTTGCTCAAACCCCCGCCTCCAAGGCATTTCTCATCAGCATGATAACATCAGCCCAGGTGCTGCAACCGACTCTAAAATCCATAAATCTTAACCTGTCACTGAAGGGTGGGGGGAAAGGTTAAACAAGTTTGTGGAAGACGCTTTCCCAGCTGCTACTTTGCAAGTGGAGGCTAATTGATGGTTCTGCCATAACAGCTACACTGATAAGGGTCATGTAAACACGCCCTCCTCTGAGAGGGAGGGGATGTTCTCTGGGGTACAGCACCCCCAGATTGAGCTGTCTCCCTTACTCAGGCACTGAGAGTCCTCAAGTGTCCTGATGAATTTGAAGTGCCCTGTGCCAGGATGTGATGGGATTCCAGGGTAGAGTAGCACCCACACTGAGAACAGGTAAGTAACCAAATTAGGCAGAACGTCACTTCCTGCACCTACAAGGCCATATCCAGTGAAAGCTACTTTCTGAGAAACAGGGAACCAGTTGCAGAAAGCTGAGTTTACTCTCAGGATATTTCAGGGTTCCTCATCCCAAGTTTGCTTCTAAAAAGGCTTAAGATCTGTCCCTTTTCAATTTTAAGGCTAATAATTCTTTTTTCAAGATGTAAAAGGCAAGGAAATTTTCCCCAGGGTCACATCCTGGAAGCAGAGAAAAGAATTTAACTCATGGCCCCTCATCTCCTACTCCAGCCCCGCCACCAGCCCTGGGCCGTGCGCTTGGACAGGGCCGTAATTGGATTCCGGGGCTCAGGGTGGGAGAAGAGCGATAAAACTGGGTGAGAATTTCACACAAAAGCTCAAGGCCCATTTACATTTTCATTGGTTTTACAAAAAGAGAATATAGAACCAGTAGAGGTTTCTTAATTTTTGCCATCATTGAAAAATTAGCATTTGCCAGAGTTGATATTGTCCTGCTTATATCCCTGGTATGGCCCATAACACAGAAAGGGGCTGGAGAACCAAAAATTAAATAGAAAATAAAGATGATAATAACGTTTTCGTTTTCCCCTTTATATTTTTGCAACCTGGTTTTAAGTACATTTAACTGCATTTGCTTGGGGATTTTTTTCTTATGAAAAGAGTATTATGTGTGACATTCAGACTTCCATAAAAAATGATTAAAACCACAGTGTCTTTGATGATATGTGTTCAGGACCTATAAATAACACCAACACAAATAAATCCTGAAGCAACAATGGCAGAAATGAGTTACGTCAGGTTTCATCCACTGTCCAGTTAAATTGTTTAAATTGCTTCTCTGTTCTATCATTTGGAACTTAGGAATGAATAATTGCCGATTTCGGGAGGGCTATGAGAGTAAACCCTTGCTGTAGCCCCAGTCCCATGCTTTAACCAGAAAGATCCTCCATCCTCCCAGGGGGACTCGGACTCTGGTGACCAAGCCTGGCTCCCAGATGTGGGGGAACAAAAGCAATTCTCAAACTTTAGAGTGAGAAGAGAACACATTTGGATACGCCGGATCCCTCCAGCACTCACGTCTCTCTCATTCTGTCTCTGGAATTCATTATCAATGCATCACATGCAGCCAGTCATGTCAGCCCATCCCACACCAGAGCGCCTTCTGGAGAAGCAGTGATTAGAAGTTTTAACTTTGTTTAAGAGTTAAATATGTCGTCTCGTCACTCTCTT
>NW_003852621.1:1759966-1764262 GCF_000181295.1 Otolemur garnettii
TGATCTTTAGTAGAGGGCTGAAGGTGAGCCCTGGAAAAACTGCGTGGCCAGTTTTGTAAGATTTTCAAGTCAGTTCTGTGCAATTCTAAGTTCAGGCCACTGAAGCCATTAATAACCAGAAATAAAAGCATGCACTCTTTGTGTTTCTTTCCATACAAGGTAAGGGATGCGGCTAAAGTAATGATAAAGTAGGGCGGAGCCTGTGGCTCAAGGAGTAGGGCACCGACCCCATATACCAGAGGTGGTGGGTTCAAAGCCAGCCTGGCCAAAAAAAAAAAAAAAAAGTAATGATAAAGTAAAAGACAGCAATGTAGTGAAAATAGTCATCCTCTCTGGTAAAGTTCCTGTGCCGAGGTGAGTTCCTGAAGAGAAGAGAGGGCCGTATCTCCCGGGGTGATGATGAGGACCTCATCCTGGGGGCTGGTTTTTATTTGAATAAATGGTTTGTGGACAATCTTTTTCAATAAACTTAGGCCCAGTGTAATTTGGGGCTTCTTATGCTTACTGCTTCTACCTGTTTAATAAATGCACCTGTGTTCAGGAGCATGGGACAGTAACAGAGCCACCTCTTCCAAAGTCAACGCCCAGGAAAGACCAGGGCAAGAGGCTTCCCTCCCCACCTTGACCTAGACTCTGGCTCGGCCTCACATGGACAGCGGGAAACTGTAGGAGAAAATCACCCCTTGCTCAGACATGGCAGTTCACATCAGAGGCTCCAAAGAACATACACCATCAGGAAACCTAGCTGTGACTCTACCTGGCCCCGGCCTGCCCCTCCCCAGCCCATCGCCATGAATGTTGTTAGCTGTGTTATTAGACAGATTGGCCTTTTTTTTTTCTTAATAAAGTTAATATAAGACAAAACCTGATGTTGTTACTATAACCAGAATCATTTGGTATCTAAACACAAGTATGTTTATAATAAAACCATGCTATTAAATAATACAATGTGTTTATGATGTGTCTCAATAAAGGGAGATTTGATTAGGAAGCTGCAGCCCCCTGTCAGTTAATGGCCCAGTGTTTCTGCTGTTTGGGCATTTGTCTGTCTGCACACTGTGGAGACCACGGCAGGTCCTGGGGCGGGGGCGGCAGAACTGCACCCCCCAGTCCCTGCCTGGCACCCAGCCCAGGCCTGCTGCAGGCTCTGACCCCCCACGGTTCTCAGTGCCCAGCAGAGCCCTGTGCCTGCCCACAGCAGATCCTCCCTCTCTAGGTGCCTGACCTGACTCCTGCCCGCGGCACCTACCCCACTTCATACACCAAGGGACCTGGAAGTGAAAATTTTTTCTAACCATAAATAAATAAATGTAATTGTAAAATTGTCAGTATAATGATGTCTGGCAGCTGGGACGATGATAACCCAGCTCTCTGGACTGGCCTGTGTTCCTCCCACCTCTTTCTGCTCCTCCCTTGTCGGCCTCTCCTCCTCTGTCTCTGTCTCCCTGTCTTTCTGTGTCTCTGTCTCTCTTTCTCTCTCTCTCCCCCGTTCTCAGATAAGAAGGGGTCAGATAATTCAGCCACGGCATCGCACAGGACACAGCCATCCCCTGGGCTACTCACTTCTGCTGGTTGCTGCATCCTGTGTGGCAATTTTGGCAAGCCACACACCACACACCATGCAGAATGAGTTCCCCAAAGAAGTCGCAAAACTTGACATTATTTTGGAAGCATCTAATGTGCATATGTCAAAGTATCTTCCAAAAAGCGTTAGAACAAAAGAATAGCAGAATGTTTGATTTGATTACTGTAGCCAAAATATTTACATTAAAAACAGATCATTTGGCCACATTAGCAAACTCAGACCCTCTGAACATTTTCTTAATGGTCTAGGCATGCACACATTTCCTCTAATTGGCTAGTGACCAGACAGTGTTGATAAGTACGGCCAACCCCATCCCAATTGTCAAGAAGAGGCAAAACTTTGCATTCCAAGGCTGAGCCACTCATCCATGCTTGAGCTGGCCGGGTGGGCAGGCCCCAAGCTTCCCCAGGTGGAAGGCCCAGCCTGAAGCTTGTATTCTATTATTTAAGTATTAACGGAAAGGGGGAAGGTCTGGGTAGAACTTTTGAGTTAGGAACGCAATGAAAATACAGCTTTGCAAAATGTTCAGTCTTTTTTTGTTACTTTACTTTTCAGAAAAATATAATCAAACATAGAAAATGTATGAGTATATTTTTGAGTTAAAAAGTTCTAAACTTGCCACTTACTAAATATTTCCCTCCAGTTTGATCAACAGACGACCAAAGCATGCCCCTTAGCGTGGGCATGGGTTTCCCCTTCTGATAAACTTGGACAAGTGAGCACCTTTTCAGTTGTGAAAAACCCCTTTTAACTGAGTCACCATATTGTGCATCAGAAAGAGGTGGTTTCATTTGGTTGGTGGAGACTTAAAAACCAAAAGCACCAGCACTTTCCACTGTATTTGTGTCTCACTCTCATTTGGCAGGGGCTGTGGGGGGAGAGATCAGCAAAAGATCCTGTTCTTATCTGAAGGGCTTTCCTACTGTGGGTGACGTTACCATCACACTGTGTGTCCGTTGCTATGTCAGGCCTCGCTGGGGAGGGCGGCACAGTGAGATGCTCCTTGGGGGATGAGGAATCCCCTCAGAGAAAGACCAGGAGGAAAGGGCTGGGGGCCAGCGGGGCTGATGGAGAGATGACAACACTTTGTTTCATCATTTTTGGGTTTATCAGCAAAGAAAGTTTAAAAACCTCTCTGCTCAGGAACAAGAAAGAAACACCAGTGTCTTTTGAGTTTTATAGGGTCTTTACAGGCATCATACAAAGATATATGTTCAGCATTTTTTTTTTGATGAAAAATTATTAAATTTGTGGGCCCCACTTTTGGCTCAAAGGAGTTGGGCACTGGCCCCATATACTGGAGGTGGCAGGTTCAAACCCAGCCTTGGCCAAAAAAATAAAAATAAAAATTATTAAATTTATTTATTAAGTTTTATTTCCTTTTAAAGTTTGGTTTGGGCTCTTTTGCCCCCATTGTGTTCAGGAAATCTCAAGAAGAGGGAAATTACATATGGTCAAAAATTGAGATGCAAAACACGGCCTAATGTTTTCAAAATTTTTACTTTCATGAAAGGTAATGTTTGCTTTCATGTAGAACCCCCTTCTGAGGGGGTTAATTTTTCATAAAATATAACGTTAAATGTATATTCTTTTCAATGAAGTCAGAATGGTTTTAAGTCATTTGGAGACATGGGCTGTGTTCATGCAAGGGCCAGACAAAGAGATCTCTTTCCCTGGACCGCGCAGAGCCCCTAAATCTACAGTAGACGGGTCTCCCTCCCTGCAGAGAGCCTCCCACTCTAAGGAGAGGTCAGGCTTGCCCCTTTTACTCCTGGAGGCCCAGCGCTGCTCTGGAGAGGGGCGACCTCCTGTGGGATGGGACACTGGGCCTCCCCAGCTGGGAAAGTGTCTCCCTGGTCAACTCGGTGCCCACTCTGTCAAGTGACAGCACCTCACTTAACTAACAGAAGATAAATTCTCTTCTGTGACTTCTGCTCAAAGTGATATTTCAGTAGTGGCCTCTTTCTAACGTATTCTCTTTATTTTTACAACTGTTCCCAAATCTGAACTAGCTTACAGCATCAGCAATGAATTAGACTTAATAGTGTTTGCCTTTTGTAAAGAGAAGGGAGAAATTCCATAAATCAGACATGAGAAGAAAATTAAAAACTCTGTTGAATAGATGAGAGTTGGAGAATTTCACTATATTTCCTGAGCTGACACCTTGCAACTAAAAGGTCTGCCCCACCGTCTGAGAATAACCCACTAAAACATCTTCCTGGCTTCTCCCCAGCGTTAACCGGGGGCCCCTGGTGATTCTGACAACTCTTTACCTGTAGTAATAATTACCAAAGTTAAAAAGCTCTTGACTTTATGAATTACTAAGCGTCAGCTATGTGCAGTTCTCAGGAAAGGAGGAGGCAGGTGGCAATCAGCATCTCCACATTTTACGATGTGAGAAACTTCTGTGTACACCAAACATCGGATGAGAATCCAAAGTCCAGAAACAAAACTTGCTAATTGGTAAAGTTAGCCTCTCAGATCACTGCTTTCAAGAACAGACTTTTTCTTCATGAATAATGTTTGTTTCATCATTTGGATAAAGAGAAAATTCGATCCATACCTCACACCATATACCCAAAAGACCTGGAAATGGATGAAAGACTTTAACACAAAAAGAAAGGGGGGCGGCGCCTGTGGCTCAAAGGAGTGGGGTGCAGGCGCCATATGCCAGACATGGCAGGTTCAAGCTCAGCCCTGGCCAAAAAAAA
>NW_003852621.1:1764324-1781201 GCF_000181295.1 Otolemur garnettii
TGAGTCAACTCTGACATAGGAGTGGAGATAAACCCCGTGACCGTGGCTGGAAATTCAAAGCAATGAAATACTGAAAAATTCAAGTGTAAAAATTATGTTCATGGCAAAAATAAACCACCATAAGGAAATTCAAAAGACAACAAACTGAGAGACGGAGTAGTTTCTATTTACTTTGTAAATATTTACAAGACAAAATGGTAACATTTTGAATATCTGTAAAATGTCGTTAACAATGAAGAAGAAAAAGACTGAAAATTGATATAAAAACAGTCAAAAGACAAGATGTGCTCAACTTCACTAAATGTAATTTAAAAATACTATTTCTTATGTATCAGAATGACAATAATCCCCAATTACCAGCCACATATTCTACAGAAATGAATATTCTCTTAAATGCTGGTCATTGGGAAATATTTACAAGAGATAATCCTACAGAGATTATATCCAAATAGCAAACATAAAATAAACATTAAATTTATTTTACAGTCAACATGCAGAGCTGGTCAACATAGGGAACGAGGCCTGCTGTTCTTACACACACATGGTGTGTGTCCAGTCTGTGCAAACCAGGTCAACCTAAGGAGGTGGTCAGCCATGGAGGTTCTGTTGCACTAAGATTCCAGTCTTTAAATAAGGAAAGCTTTCCTTTGCTTTTAATTCTCAAAAGGTTTGTAATTTTTGTGACATATCTTTCCTATCGTATTGAACTTGCGCCTGAGACTCTAAGTGAGAGAAAATAGTCTTCTTTCATCTTTAATCAATCCTTCTTAATATTTGGTTCATAGCTCTGTGAATACACAATTTCACAGGCACTAGAAATCTTGGACAAATTCTGAAAGAGTTAGTCTTCCACCAGGCCCAACAACATGCCCAGCACAACAAAGAAAGGCAGAAAAAAATCATCCAGGAGCTAACGGGAGCAGAAGATCAGTCATGACCCTGTCTCCCAGCACAGCCTTCCCAGCAGGGCCTCGATAACAGGGCCTCACCTGTAGGGCCTGCTGAGCTGCCTAATCCAGTGGTGCTGTTATGGATTAATAGGGAGCCAATCCCAGCTTTCTTGTTAAAAATTAGATTGCGTTCTACCTTAATTCTGAAGTTGTTTGGGGACATTAACACATCTACCCTGGCAGAGAATGGTTTGCTCACTCCCTGGAGTTGAGAAGTTAAGACTTCTGTTTTCCCAGCAGTAGGGCCAAGGTCACTCCTGAGAGTGTCTGTGTGGCACCACCAGGGCCTGCTGAGGAGTGTGTCACAGCTGAGTCACAGATTCACATTTCATTATTTATGTGATCAAACAACAATGTCCCCAGCCTGGAGAAATCACAGCATCATCAGAAGCTGCCTAGGTTATTTTAGGACATAGCCTTGTCACCTCATGGGTATCCCATTGTCAAATCAGTTCACTGGGCGTGTGGAGGGCGGGCGGGCAGTGGGAAGGCTCGCAGAGGTCCCAGCAGCTGCCCGGAGTTCCTGCTCACAGTTCAGGCACTACCCTGGTGCCCACCTGCTGCTCTTCCCTCCCCTCCTCTGCTGTGACCCCAAGGGACCCTGGCCATGCCTGGGGGACTTGCCTCCCTTGAAATCCTGCTCCAGTGTGTGGTCACTCCCAACTGAGCAGCACAAACTCGCCCAAGGTGCTCCCAGGATACTGGCAAACCCATTTTCCTTCCAGGAGAAGCTGCACCCTGGGGAGATAACATTAGTACATGGAACCCATTGTTTAAATTGAGATCTCAAGTGTGTAGGTGGTGTCATCATTTACAAAGCACATCTTTACCCATTGCCTGGCTCTGACCCAGCTTCCCACTGTTTGTAGGACAAAGACAGCAGGTGAAGAGTTCAGCAGAAGGGACTGGGGACACATACGGTGCCCGTGTACCCTCTCCAGCCCCACCCACATGGCACCCGTACTTGCTCTGTGCCCGCCTCACCTCCAGCACCTCCTGCATGGAGCCAGCTCTGCCCTGGGCCCCTTCCCAGGCCCCATCACATGCCCCAGAGGTCCTGGGACCAGCTGGGTCCTCCCTGCAGCCCTCCTGTTCCAACAGAACCTCCCTACTCACCATGCCTGGTACATGGCTTGGAACAGAGGACGCCTCAGAAACTCCCCAAGAGTGTGACAGATGGAGGCCGGTGCCGCCGCGGCCCCACACCAGCCAGTCCTCACACTCAGGCCCTGCGACCCAAGGGCTCCTACCAAGGGTATATCAGCATTTCCAGGAAAACAACGGCATATCTGGAAGTAAAATAAATGCAAATTTACACCTCAAGTTTAACTTCCTTTGTCCTGTTTAAATTTAATTTCTTGCAAAAATTGAGAAGAAAAGGTATGCTAGGGTTTCTATTGTGTGTAATTATTAATAATAAATTCACTGAAATCAAGTGAGATTTAAAAGTTCCATTTTAGAAATAAGACCCAATTTGAGGGTGCTGGGACCCAGGGTCACCTCAGAATGTCCAGGGCTAATTCTATCACCTTAGTCTTCAAAGAGTGGCCTCAAAATGCTCTTATGCAGCTCAGGAAAGCCCCCAAGAGGCCCAGCGCTGATGGCCACTGTCACCCAAGGCGTTTTCCCCGCTGTGGGTATGAATAGGACTCCTGGCCGTGCTGCCCTCTGCTGCTGTGCTGGGACCACTCTGGATCACATGTGCCCCTTTCGTGGGGAATGGGTGCTGGGGCCCAGGTAGGGCTGGGCAGCAGGTGGGACATGGGGGCTGTCCTCCCTGGACCTCCCTGGGCACCTGCTGCTCCTTCTCCAGCGAATGTGGCGCCTGCATTTGTGTCCACAGCCCCATTCTTTGTCTCTTTATCACTCACGCTGATGTTACCAGTAGGTCTACGAAACCGTCATGACTGTGGACTACATGGGGAAGATGAGTAAGTTCAAAACAAGCCTCAACTGTGGATACTTTCAAAGACAGGCAGCTTTATTATTTTCAAGAATTTACAGTAATTACTATTAGGCTTAAGGCATATTAAGTAATCACAGTGTTCAGATGACTTAAATTAAAAAATATGTTAAGTGTGATTCAGAATGCCTGCCATAAAGCTAAAAATAGAAAGAACAAGAGAGAAGTGAGTGAAGCTGCTGCGTGTAGCACTTTCCTGTTAATAGCTTTGCTAGTTCCCTTAAAAATCAGAAATTAACTTGCTTAATTGGTAAGACAGACAGAGAGCTGGATGGCCCTTGAGGAGGTGTGCTGCATGTCTCTCTGAGCCAACCCACAGCTTCAGGAGCACAACACTGGTGGTCTTGTCATGGTGGAGTTTGCCACAATTAGCTGTTTAGCATAAATGGCTGTAAACCAAGGGTGCACCCAAAGAAGACACCCCAGCAAATCTCCCTATCTCACTAGATTAACCTGCTCCAGCAGCTTCTGACTTTTCAGATTTCTTCAGGGGAGTCTTCAAATGAAGAAAGCAATTTCCCGACAGACTTGACATCTCTCCATGAGCAGGGTGAACCACAGGAGCAAAGATTGTGCCTAAAATCCTGGACCCCTTTCCATCACGGCTGGCAAACAAGCTGCCCCTTTTGCCGGGAATGTTTCCCAGGTTCTGGATCAAGGAGGGAAGGGATGATGTCCAGAGGGGGACAGCCAGAGCACAGCTGGGGGAGAAAGAGCTGACCCTGCCCCACACGTGGAAGCGGCAGGACCACACTTGTCAGGCAGCAGAGGGGGCAGGCAGTGCAGCTTTTAGGAAATCATTATCAAAACAATGCAAGGATGACCACTCAACAGACAGGCTGAATCCCCCTGCCACTGGGCACCCGAGGTGGACACAATCAGACGTAGGGTGTGGTCTCCAGCCTCATGGGCCTAGAGGCTGGTGGTCCTCGTGGATTCTGTGAATCAGCAATGGTGGGAACTCTCAGCCTCCCAGCCCCTGCTGGCTGAGCGAGACTGTGATTCATCTGCACGCTGCCTGGAGGGGCAGAGATGGTTTTCCCTCTGTTTCTCATGGGTGACATGAGTCAACAATCCTCATTCCTTGTAATTCTGCTCAAATTCCTGCATAAGACTCCATGGCCAAAGTACAACCTCTGGGCCATAGGCCAAGTCTACAAGGCAGGAAAAGTTGTATAAAACAAAGTGCTTCATTCCCAAGCCCTGGACACCTGTGCCCTCAAGACCCTCCCTGCTCTAAGTGTGGTCCCTGGGGGTCTGCTGCATGGCCCACCGAGGATGCTTCCTGGAAACGTGGTGTCTGAGGCCTCCTACGTAACCTAGACCTGCGGTCCTACTAACGTGCCCTTTTCAGGCCTGCTGTCCAGCATGATTTGCAAACAGATCAATAGTTGGCTCACACGTGCCTTTCATGTGACGTCACACACAAGAAGATAACAAATGCCTCGAGGTGGGTGAGGAGGCCACGTGCTGTGCCACCACCTCTAGCACTTCCTAAGTTGCAGGTCCACTGAGCACCCTGCAGTGCCCTGCTTGACAGCTTTCCTGCGATCACCCAGCCTGCCTGCTTCTGACTCCAGCGTGGCTGCCGTCCACCCTCACATACTGCGTCCTTGTGTACAAACTACATGCAGACTGCAGCGTCATGGGAATACTCCCCCTGTGAACTGTTGAGGGGTACAGGAATGGGGAAGATGCACAGGAACCTACATGTCCACCAGAGATCCTGCTGGGGTCCCAAACCACCACCGGGGTCAGTGACTCCCTAAGAAGACCCAGGCCTCGGCACCCAGGGACCTTGCAGCTGTGACAGCACCTGAAAAGTGTCCTCAGCCTTCGGGGGTCCACACCCAGAACTTTTCCTGGGGCTGGTCACAAGGCCATCCCCTGCCTACATGCGCCAAAATTCCAGACTCAGGGAGGAATACACATTTCAGCAGGAACCACACTGTTGGTCCAATAGTGTGAGCACGGTGAGCCGCTCTTCCAGGTGAAGGGGCTGGGAACCCCCAGAAGTCCATGTTTTAGGGCCCCAGCCCAGGCCAGCATGTCTAAAGGTGCCAGTCTCCAGCCTGTGTGTGAACCTCTGAGACACGATGGAAAACGGGATTATTTTCTGTTGTCCTTGCAGGATTCAACTGAAATCAAAGAAATTAAGTTACACACAGCAAAGAACTTGTTAGTGATAAAGGTTACTGAGGGAGCAAAAGCATTCAGGATGTGCTTTCTGCCCGGCATCTGTCTTCCCTCTACAGCCCCAGCTGGTAATTTATAATGATGCTGCCTCCCTCATGATGAAAATACAGCTCTTGGAAACGTGGTGGAAACTCCAGCGTCCAGGACTTTCTAAAGAGACGCCTGGCTGTGTGGACTTACTCAAAGCCATTTGTCTGATGGAGGAAAGTTCCCCGTCCTCTTGGCCCAGTCACCAGCCCCTGAACACACACTTGTGGCAGTGGTCCACTAGCCCAGACTGCTGGCACAGTCATCACTCAGTCAAAGGTGTTTCTGCAGAGTTTGAGATTAACTGCCACTGACTGTACATTTTTTAATGTTTTTTTCAGAATAGAAGTTGGTTGTGGTTCCATTGCCCACTTCAAGCCGCATGCGAGGTTGACCCCACGCTCCATCCTTGCTCTCACCTCAACACTGCAGACAGACGCAGAGGGAGTGTCACCAGCACCCTCACTCAGTAGGCACAGAGGCGGAATGACATGGGCCTGTTTTATAGATTGTGACCATCAAAGGATTCGCATAGTTTGACGAGAACTAGGGCAGAGAAGACAGGGATTGGGTAAGTTAGAATTTTAATAAAAACCAAAACTAAGCCACATTCTGCAATTCAGATCCCCGAGCGCCCCTCACGTTTCAGTGAGTGAGTGAAGATGGGGAACATGTGAACTCATGGACCTTTCCACGACTGACACATTTTCGTAGTTCACCTTCACTTAAGGTTGCAGGAAAACACTACTCTTATTTCCTTCCCTATTAAATGAGGTTTGCAGTCACCAAACGCAGGTTCACTGGTTGGACATGAACTACAAACTCCCCCGAGAGCTCTCCCCGGTGACCTGTGCTCTGCTCTCAGGATAGGGAGCAGGCTCCCGTGTCCTTCTGCCTGGAAATGTCACCACCTCAGTCAGCAGAGGCCACTGAGTGTGGGGAGGGTGGGGCTGCCCCACGGTGGCGTCACCTGCCTCGCGGGGGAAGACCAACCACAGCAGTGCCTACAAGCAGGGGGGGCTGCTTCAGGGGACTGTCACCTGCTGCCACCCAGCGTGGGCCACCGTGAGCAGGAGCTGGTTGACCTCCTGCGTCCTGTCTGCTCTCAGCTGTTCATCTGAAGTCCTGAAACCCGTGTCTGCAGAACCAGCTTTAGTCCAGGTTACCCCACTGATGCTACCGCTTTAGGCAACACTTCTCCTCTGTTCACAGATAAAAATACAACTACGATTTAGCCAAGTTTTTCTTTTTTCCTTTTGAGATTAAAGATTCAAAATTTTTGGAAGGCATCACTTCTCCTGAATGAGATAGGGCATGTCCCCTTAGGGGTGTCAGAATTAACCTCCAGAAGCGATGTTGACCCTAATCGTGCAGGTGGTGGACAGCATCTCACTCTCCCTACACCTCACCACGTTTGATACTTACATGAGTTAAAAGTAAATAAGCTTTCCCTATAGAGGTGTGAAAGGAGAGAGTGCTTCTGCAGATTGCAAAGGGCGGGTTCTCATAGCACATTCTTGGGAGCCCCGAGCCCCCCATTCTTGGGATCTCCAGCTTTGAGGCATCTGTCCTGAGGCTCCAGACTGCAGGTGGGTCCTGGCAGGTGTTTGCCTGCAAGTAGGTCACCAAAAGCCAGGGCAAATCAGGACAGTTCCCCAAGCTGAACAAATGAACCTGATCAAAGCTCATAGGCAGAGAGATCTATCAGGACGACAGCACTCTGTGCACACCGTAATTGCCACTCCCGGAGCTGGAAGGAAAACCCAGTGGCTGATTCAAAAAGGGACAAAAATCTCATCTAGAGGAGATCCTGGTGGAGCTCGTGACTCCGTGTCAGGCCACGTCCTTGAGGGAACCTGAAGAACCTTTCAAAACACAAAGAGAATGAGACTTTTAAGCCATGAGTCCTCATAACAAGGAAATTTTTAAATTACGTGTTCCCCAGCCCTGGTCGGGGGCTGAGCAGGTCCTAGAGGGTTTCCTCTGAGGTCTCCCCGTGAGATGCAGAGCGGGGAGGGTGGGGTGGCAGAGCCCACAAGCCCTCTGTGTTTCCACACGTGGAGTTTCCCTATAATACACGACTTGAGCAAAGGGAATCTGTGACCAATGACAGTTTGTGACTCCACTAATTGGTGAGTGTCCTGTGCAGGGACATCTGGACGCAGCTCTTTCCATCAACCTTGAGGCTCCTCTGATGAGCAACCTGTGCTCCTTGTTGCAGGCTGGAACTGCCCAAAGGACAGTGGAAAATGAGGCTCGGGACACACCCTTCCACGTCGTGGTCAGGCAGGCACCAACGGTGGTGTCTGCAGAGGGCTGCTTTGTTCTGTCCATTCCTCACCTTCTCCTCTTCCAGTCCCTGACAATGTGATAGCCAAATGATGGCCTGGAAGATGCCCCAGCCCTCAGCCCCAGCACCTGGAACGCAGTCCATTAAGCAGCAAAGGGGGTGTGTGGAGGTGATCGCATTTACAGACCCTAAGACAGGAGAGAGTGTGCTGTCCTAGTGTGCCTGACCCTGTCAGTCTCCGACCCAGAGCCCTGAAAGGCCCCAGAGGCAGGAGAGAAAAACTGGAAAGCACAAGGAAAGAGGGAGCATGGGAGGGCACCCCACTGTGGAGGGACCCCGCGGGAAGCACCCCACTGTGGAGGGACCCCGCGGGAAGCACCACAAGGAACGTGGCCCCCTTGGAAGTCATAGTGGGCCCTTGGCCTGAAGGGAAGGGGACTTCGGTTGTACAACCACTCGATTCTAAATGGGACTGGCACTGGGCTTGCTCCAGCCTCCCGCAAGGACTCTGCTTGCTGACACTGTGCTCGCAGCCCAGAGGCAGAAGACCCAGCAGGACACCTTTTGCCTGGACTCTGCCCCCTACCACCAGGAGGCAATGAATTGTGTGGTTTTAAGCCTCTAAGTTTATGGTAACATTTTTTACGGCAGCAATAGAAAACAAATACTGGTAGCTATTTGTGTGTTATTTTATCTATGGAGTAAGTGAAAGTCCTAGTGACACTTAGTGAGGGGACTCAGAAGACGCTACAGGGGAATTCCAAAGAGGCCCCATAAAATATCCAAGCTGGTCCTCGGCTTGTTAAAAATAAAACAATAAAAGAATAATTACTATTCTAAAAGAAAGGAACTCATGGGCTCTGGAAGAACTTAATATAGAAGAAAAGAGAGCAGACGTTTAGCTTTGGTTTTTTTTAGCTTTTTTTTTTAAATGGACACTTCTGCTCAGGGCTTACAAGTTCACGAATTCTCTCACACCATTATTCCCCTGTGCCCTCCACAGTTCTGAAAGGCACAGTTATTGATACTTCATGAAAATGTAACTGTCCAAGGAGGCCACGCAGAGTCAGGGGAGGTAGAGATGTAACTGAATTCACAAAACTGACCTAGAACTCAACCAGGCTGGTGTCACCTGTGTCAGCAGGGTCTCAAGCCTTGGGACTGCCAGGAAGTCCCAGGGGATGTCCCCAACCCCAGCCCTCACTCTCTGTCGGCTGTGGGGTCCTTCCCACCCACACCCCGGGGGGTGTCCCCAACCCCAGCCCTCGCTCCCTGTCGGCTGTGGGGTCCTTCTCACCCACACCCCGGGGGGGTGTCCCCAACCCCATCCCTCACTCCCTGTCGGCTGCGGGTCCTTCTCACCCACATCCTGGCTATAGCAAAGCTCACCACCTACTCCTTGAGCCCCCACTTCCCCAGGACGGGTCTTCCTGCCTGGCCTCCTTCCATCTCCCCCCCTCCCTGCCCCTCCCTCCCCAACCTTGCCTGTCACTTCTGAGTCCCTGGTATCTGGCCTCTGAATGGCTTCCAGTGGCTCCAACACGTCCTCCCGAGGCCTTATCCTGGTGTGATGCCCTCTGGGGTGGGGCCATTCTGCCTTTCTAGTCTGCAACATGCCTTCTGCCCCCCACCTGCACTTTAGAAGCTTCACGGGGAAAGCCCTCTCCCTTAGGATCTCCAGACGCTGGCCCATCATCGGCCAGTAGCAGACACCCAACAAATCACGACTGTTTTCACCGCAGGAGGAGCAGGGCGGCATCACAGCCCTCATCTGCATCTCCAGAGTGGAGACACCCCTCCTTTCCGCTCCAAGAATCCCAACCCCTCCACGAGGCCCACTGCAAGTTCTCACGCCCTTATTTATAGTATGTGCTGGTGACTTGATGTTTGGACCACGTCCTAACTACCAGGCACTGTGCTTTGCCGTGAGGATAACATTGCGAGTGACTTGGAAGGTCAGGACTCGTAAGAGAAGTACGTTTGTGGTGAGGTAGAGTGCGGCAGGAGGTAAGGTAGTCACAGACGCCGTGGTGGCCTGGGGAAGAGGCAGCACCAGGCAGCTGAACAGGCGTCCTCAGAAACCCCCAGAGCGAGCAGCATCTCCTTCCTGTGAGAGTGGGTGAGGCGGCCCGGGGCTGTGAGCAGAGAGCCTGGGGAGGTGACTGAGCGGAGGTGACTCACCGCACAGAACGTTCTTGCCTTTTTCTCAGCGACTGGCAACACTCAGGATTGCGGTTTCTTCATCGGGAAGATTATCCTGAGCATGGCTTGCCAGCAGGCCCTGGATGAGCATTCAGCATGAGAACGAAACCTGCGGTTTTCAACTCCTGACGCTTTAGAATTCTTACTACCACAAGACAACTTAGCTTATCAGTAAAGACACCAGAATTGGTCCCAAAGTAGGGTGCTGCGGTAACAGCCTGAAATACTCATGTTG
This sequence comes from Otolemur garnettii, assembly GCF_000181295.1. Lineage (NCBI taxonomy): Eukaryota > Metazoa > Chordata > Mammalia > Primates > Galagidae > Otolemur > Otolemur garnettii. Next base: position 1,774,188 of record NW_003852621.1, read on the forward strand.
GCTTCAGAACAGACGAAAGCCAGTGAGAAAACTGGCGTCTGAGCGTGTGAGGGTGTTAACTCATCCTACAGAAGAAGGGGCAAAACGTTCATGAAACTCTCACTTGCGGTAACTTGGACTGCACGTTCCATACCTCACAGATTTGTTGTTCTAAAGAGAGAGATTTCTTGATGGTACGTTAACTGTGGGCAGTTACAGTTGACTGAACTTGATAAGATACTGCAGAAAAGATTGTAGTTTATAAAGAAAGGAGGAAGCAGAGAGAGTAAGAGGCTTTCAGAATTGAAGGTACAATTGCTTTTTATCAAAGACATAGCCGTCAAGTCCTTTATCAAAACTTCTGAACAGATCAGGACATCTCAGGACAAAAGTCCAGCTTTCAACAGGCCAAAATGTTTTGCAGAGAAGACCGAAGGCCCAGTTATTCCACCAAAGCCAGATAAGCTCAAATAAATGGACAGCTCATGACTCAGACAGACAGAATAGCCGGGCACAGAGGCACATCACAGGAGAGCGAATGCAAAAGGTCACCCAGGACGGAGAAAAGCAAAAGAGGGAATGCTGTGTGTGCAATTCAGCAACAGTCTTATAATCAGGACGTAAGGAGGTTCATTCCAGAATTTCAAGGTGGCTTTACATCCAAAAGTCATGTATAAATTAACATTGATTATTAATTGACTATTCACTTTAAGAGACAAAGAAGAAAAGTGATTTAAACACAAGGATATCTGGAAATATCCGAATCTGTAATCAAACAGAATAGAAATTCATTTGTTTCGTGTTTAGTTTTTGTTTTTAATTTTGGTAACACACGCACATATATAAAACTTACCATTTTAACTATTTTTACATGTGAAGTTCAGTGACATTTGCATCATGCAGTCACCATCACACTCTCTCTCCAGAACTTCTTCGTCTTCCAAAACTCTGCACCCACCTCCCCTGGCTCTGGCACCCAGGATTCCTCTGTCCATCTCTGTGAATTGAACCGTAACCGTTCCAGTCTCCTCACTGAGGTGGCATTGTGCAGAACTTGTCTTTGGCCCCTGGCCTGCTTGTTTCAGCTTGCGTCTCCAGAGTTCATGCATGTGGTAACATGCTAGCATTTCCTCATAAGGGTGAGTAATATTCTTTTACATATATAACAAATTTTGCTTATCCATTTATCTGTCAATGGACACCCGGCTTGATTCATCCTCTTGGCTGACATGAACAGTGTTGCTATGAGCAGGGGACACAGGTATCTGTTCTAGTCCCCACGTGCAATTGTTTTGAATATGTACTGAGGAGTGAGACGGCTGAGTCGCTAATTCCACCTTTCCCTTTTTGAGGCCCTGCCGTGCTGATTTCCACTGTGGCTGCCCCGCCCTGCTTCCCCCCCCCTCCCCCGCCCGAGAACAGTACACGGGGTTCTGGTTTCTCTGTGTCCTTGCTGGCACTTCCCTCTTCTCGACAGCGGCTATTCACACATCTCATGGGATCTCACGGGGATTTGACGTGCATGCCCCAAGGGTCAGTGGCGTTGAACAACTTTTCAGGTGCTTATTACCTGTTTCTGTATCTTCTCTGGAGAAATGTCTGTTCGGGTCCTTTGCCCATTTTTTTTTAAGTAGATTGTTTCTTTGTTCAGTTGTAGGAATTCTTTATACGTTCTAGATAGTAATCCCTTATCATCTACATGGGTTGCAAATAATTTCTCCCGTTCGGAGAGCAGCTTTTCCCTTCACTGAGGGTCCATTGATGTACAGGTTTGTGAGAGAGTCAGGTCCTTCGAAGGAAGCCATGAGCTGAGATTAAAAGACTATAGAAATTAAAGGAGATGATGCACATGTAGCCCTGGGCACAACCCCCGACCTGCTGCCATGTGCCGCAGGTGCTGGTCTTAGTGTACATTTATTCTAATAATTCAACCACTCGTAATAATTTTACCATTGCTTTAAAAAAAACCTCAGAACTTTTCTTTTTAATTTCTTTTGAAATCAACTTATAGAATACCTCTTAAAAATTTCAAAAATAATCAGTTTCATTATTTATAAACACATGTTACTTTATGCCCCTAAATAAATAGTATTTTTATAGGTTATTAGGTTTGCATTCTGTCACTTTATCATTTTTAAGGGACTTTGTGCTACTTCTACATATAAAACTGCCCTCAGAAGAAGAAAAATTGCTGTCAGGGAAGTGCATAAAAATGTATTTCACTGGGGAGTCTAAGGATTCTGAATCTTCACAACTATGGCTTAAAATAGGCTTGTGTTAAAATTGTTAAGATCTGAAGATGTTATCTTTAAGAGAAAAAAATATTAATTAAAAAATACCATCATTACAAAAACAACCACCTTATCCCACCTGGGATAACTCAGGAACTCTGCTGGTCCTCAATCTTGTAGCCGTGGCATGGACGCCCTCTGGCCTTCCGTGTGACTGGAGGTGAGCCACGCTTTCCTCCTCCTTCCGCTCCCTCGCTGTGCCTGACGCCAGCATCACCCACCATTGCCATCTGCAGGATTATGTGACCGGCCAGGAAGGCTCAGAGACCCTGAGGAGCCTTTGACGCTGTGCCGTTACTGAGCTGACGACTGGCATTATTTGTCACAGATGGAGCTCTGTAGTCAACCAAGGAGGGAAAAAGTCCTTCATTTATTCAACCAATAAGTCTGAACACTGGCAAATACCCCATCCTAGAAATTTAGTGTGCCTAGAAAAACAGCGATTCGATGGGGCTGAAAAGCAGGCAGGTAATTCAGGGCACCAGGCCAGTGTGCTCTCCTCCTGTCCTTACCCACGGCAGACCAGGGGCAGGGCAGTGCCCGTTCGCCATCTTGGGATGTGTCTTCCTGCCTGGGGAGTTCCTCGGCAGTCCTGCAGCGATGTGGCCTTGGTCATGGTTTGCATAACTCGGTGTGAAACACAGAAACGTGGTCTTCCAGCAACTGCTCGTGGCAGCTGTGCTTTCTTGCACAGTCTTTGCTGCACCGACCTCAGTGCCTCTATTTTGTTGTCTTAACCTCAGATCCTTGAATAATGATGCGTTATGAGAGCCCCGGGCCCCGTCTCAGCAATGACGCAGGATGCGTCTCCCAAATAGAGTCAGGCACAGAGTGCAGAGTCGGCCCACTTGAGACGCCCCACGCTGCACGAAGCCAGTGGCCTGTGTGAATCACACACTCAGAGCCGACAGATCCCTCAGAGGACCCAAGGTCACAAAATTATCAACAGCCGAGAGAAGAATTAGAGAAATGCCAAAGAATGTATCCACATTACATGATATTCTCAGGATGTAGCCACAAGGAGATCAGACCAGACTCGTTACGGAAGAAATTTAATGTAGAAGTTGGCAAACAAAATTTGAGTAAAAGTTGACGGATGAAAAGACTCTTTGGGAAGCAACTCTATTGCCTGTTGATTTTTAATCCATTTCCAATGGACAAAATAATATTTGGAGAGATTTTGAAATTATCCTTGCCTTGAGACTATATAATACCTGGCTTTCATTCCATAATAGCTGTGGCAGACTTATGACCCTGAAGCACGTAAGCACACACTGGGGGCTTAGGACGGGGCCCCAACACCACTCAGCTGCTTCACCCTGGTCCACAGCTCAATACAAGGGCTGGAATTACATCCACTCACGAGCTGAAGACGGCTCTGTCTGTGCCCCAGCTGACTTCACCCACTCCTGGAATGCTACAAAAGGCACCTTGGATGTGAGCCAACTGATTCCAAATGTTTCCTCTGGGAGCCCTGGCCAGGGAAACTCCTGGGCCTACATCTGCTCTTGCCCTGCCTCCTGGGAAGCCAGAATGGTGGTTGTCTCCAGGCCTGTAAGCCAGGTGGTAACGCACACACTGGACATGGTTCATCCAGGCAAAGTCACAAAACGACCCCGGTGGCGGCTCTTCCAGCCACGGCTCCCCTCTGCTCTCATGCAACAACTTTAAGTGTCTGATAAAGGTAACACACTGAGTGTTTACTTGTCCAACACAGTTTGGAAAGTGTTGGGTTATACTGAAATGTTTAATTGCTACTGAAATGTTTGTGTGCCAAGTAAACAGTTATAGATAAAAGAAAGGCATTGTTCAGAAAGTGAATTAATTAGTATTTAATTGCTATAACTTGCAATTAATCCCATAATATTAGGGATGTGAGCTTGTAACAAATTAGTGACAAACAGAAGAAACCAACAGGGAAGGAAGGGTCCACCGCCAAGTCCATGACCCAGGAGAGCTCCACTTGCCACCTTCACACCCAGATAGTTGTCTGGAATCTCAAGGTATTCATGTGGGCTAAAGCTTGATTTTTCTTTCTAACCTCAAAAGTCTTTTTCCACGGCTAAGGTGGCTTTGGTGCTAGTTGTGATGACTCACTTGGAGGTGGTGCAGATGCCTTGGCAGGAGAGAGTGTGTTTAATAGAGAAAACATCTGAAAGTGGCTCACCGGAGGAGGGCGGAAGCGTTTAGTGAGGAGTGTCTGGAAGGACACAAGCCCCAAATGTTCACTGCCTGTCAGGGCTGAGAGTTTAGGTTCGAGCAGGCAGGTCTTTGCTCACACAGCTCTGTCTTGGAGGGAGCGGCCCGCATGTGGGCTCAGGTTCCGGTTCTTCTCACCCTGGCCAGCTGGTCGGGGGCCCTGCCTTCTCTGGCCACAAGAGCTTGAGAGCACCCACGCCTGGCACAGCCCGGAAGACTTGGGCGGGACCCCAGCCAAAAGGCCAAGTGAGCCCCACTGGCTCTGCCTCACAGGGGGCTGGGACCCAGGCCTCGCTGCCCCCGCACACTGGGCTGACTCCTGCTGCTAATTAGAAAAGTCGACCCCACAGCAAATGGGGTTTCTCCCGCAGCCCAGGGCTTCCTCCCACACCCTCCACCCACCACCAGCTCTTAAAGGCCTTTCCGAATTGTTTGCTGTCAGCAAAACAAGTGTGTGCCCTGCGATCCCAGAGACAACAAAGCCCAGCAGCGGCATTTCACGCGGGTGATGTCACCCAGGTAAAATTGTACTGACAAGCTTTTAATTAAAGTTTTCCCACACATCTTCCCGCGGTCCCCGGAGCGATTATTCATTATGTGCCGACTGCCAGCCAGTTGTGAGTGGAGAGGGAAGTGTTTTATTTTCAAAGCGCTTGCTGACAGCCAGAGAACGCTTTGTTATACAATCTGTTCAGGCTTTTCACACATGCACACACGCACTTCGCACGGCTCTCGCTGGGAGGGACGTGGCTGCGCGGGGCGGCAGTAATTAGATACAGCTGGTGCTGGGGTGACGGAGGAGCAGGAAGGGACAGGGGAGCTTCTCAACAAGACCCCACGGCCTGTCAAGGAGGGGTGGCTCCAGGGGAACACAGGTTTAAGCAGGTGCAGGAGCCGCAGCCAGCGGGGAGGCTCCTGAGAACCCAGGAGCACCATGGAAGGCAGGTCAGAGGTGCCTAGGGAAGTAGTGGCCCTTGTGGAGAGCAGCAGGCTGCCCGAAGCCAGGTCCAGGCCTCCCGGAGATGCCTGCCCTGTCTCTGCCTCTGAAGGATGATTCAGGGTGGGTCACAATGGGACCAGGGGGGTCCTGCGTTGTAGGGTGTCTGTGGGGAGCCCAGGCCTTTCCTCAGTCCCTGTATCACCATGACAAAGCCATGGGAAGGGTGGAGGGACTGGGGCACTGATGGCCCAGCCTGTGACCCTGCATGATTGTCATGAACCCTGGGCATCCAGCGCCACCTTCCACGGCTTGCCTGGCTCCTGCTGGGGGTGGGGGACTTCAGACTGGGCTCCCATTTTGACCAGGCTCTTGCTACCGGTGACCTATCCTGGCCTCAGTTTCCCCACATACAAACTAGAGTGGGAGCCCCCGATTGAGGGAGTGAGTCACACATGACTCAGAAAGTGCCAGTTCATCAGAGTCCAGTCATGAGCGGGCCCGTCCATGTGACCCCCAACCTGTAACATGGCCCTACACCCACAAATATGTAACAATGTCCCTTTAACCCCAAACCTACAAAATGGCATTAGATCCTCAAATTTGTAACAGGGTCCTGCACTCAAAACTTAAAACATGGCCCTGTACCCCCAAACTATAACTTTGTCCTATAACTAAACATTGTCCTGTACCCTCAAGCCTATAACACGGCCCTATACCCCCAAATCTGCAAAATGGGCCTATACCCCCAAATCTATAACATGGGCCTATACCCCCAAACCTATAACACAGCCCTGTTCCCCCAAACCTGTAACAGGGCCCTGTGTCAGGGCATTTTCTTCCATTCTGTGGTGACTCCAAACTGTGGTGCTGAGTGTGGACTGCAACACCTCTGCCATATGTGAGGGCCTCACGGTGCCCCAGGAAGGATGCTGCACCTGGGCCCACTTCAAGAAAGCTCCCAGAGGACTTGGCAGAGGTCACCCTTGGAAAGAAATAGGGCCCTGTGCAGGCCAGAGGTCAGTCTTCCCACACCTCACACCACCTGGCCAACTGTACTTTCCTTCCCTTCACATGTCTTCCTGTCAAAATTATCCATTGGGAAAAAAATACCATGCTCACCTCAGGCTGACCACATGTCCCCTCCTAGATGCAAATCCGAGAGGCGCACGCACCGTGGCCTGCCCGCCTGCCTGGGCTCTGCACACTCTGCTTCCCACTCTTGAGTTCCTTGGCCACACACCTGGGGTCCACGCGTGTCCCTACAGCAACCTCTGAGGAGCATGAGCCCTGCCCCCGCGGCACTGACCTGCACTCCCACAATGAGGAGTCCACCCCTTGCCCCAGCTGTCTCTTACCTGCCTGCTCCTCCCCCATGCCCTGAAATCTCCACAGAGCATTTGAAGGGAGCCTTGGTACCGTGTGCAGCACATGTTCAGACCCACACCTGGACCCAGGACAGTTCAGACCCACAGACCCACACCTGGACCTAGGACGGTTCGGACCCACACCTGGACCCAGGAGCGTGGCAGAGGGGCCCAGGATGTGTCCTCTCCCTGCTGCCCCACCTGCTCAGGGGCCCCACCCGGGACTGAAGTGACTACAGTT
>NW_003852621.1:1781394-1784001 GCF_000181295.1 Otolemur garnettii
GCACATGCAGGCAGATGCAGGAATGGAGGAACACAGTGATGGTGAGCGGGTGGAAGGCAGGATTCCACCAATGAATTGGTGGAAAATCACTTTTCCGCAGTTATCTGACAGTTTCACTATTTGTAATTACTTTGGTTAATCTAATTAGGCATCACCCAGGACACAATTATTTTTCTAATGGCCCCAAAAGTGTGTGATGCTTCTCCCACTGGGCTGTGGGATCTAAATGCATTTTCCTTAAATCCTGGGTGGTTTTTCTCTTCAGCCCACACAGATGAAGGAGATGCATCTCTGGATGTCTGACGCTCATCAAACAGGTGTGCAGTCTCCACCCAGCGCTTCCAGGCAGTGGTGCTGGACTCCTGGACCTCCAAAGCCATCCAGGTTGGAGAAGCGTGGCCACATGCCATCTTCCAGCTGACCATTCAAGCTGAGCTCAGCATTTTGGCACCAGGCAGCATTGCTAAGTTTTTGTTGAAATAGTTTTGTCCCCAACCTTGGGAATAGCCCAGACCTCACGTATTTCTATGTAAAGCCCCAGACATTGCAAGTCAGAGACACTCTGTCTCCTCTCTGCCTGTTTAAATTGTGGATGCCTGAATAGATGAGCCAGATGAAGTGATTGTTTACACCACCAAGTTTTGGGTGATTTGTGTTATATCAGTAGGAACTGCAATAGAATTTGGCAGCTGGAATGGGATTCTGCCATAACAAAAACCTAAAATATGTGGTGTTGGTTCTAGGACTGGAAGGAAATGGAGAGCCTTGAGAGACTCTTGGCAAAAGCCAGGAGGTTCTCATGGGAGGAGGCAGAGAAAACAAAATAAAAAGCAAGAAAAATGTTATTGCAAAGTGTTATTAGAGGAAAGAAGCCTCTTATTACATCGTGGTAGAAATTTAGCAAAACTGTTGCCTGCAATAATGTGGAAAATAGTGAAAACACACAAACTTCACTAACATGCAAACTTCACTAAGAAGTTTTCTGAGGCAGAATGTTCAAAGTAGCAACTATCTTGTTTTAGCTACACGTCATACAGTAGGGGTAAAGATAGATGAGTTTCAGAATGACGTATTCAGTTTTCAGGAGAATTGGAGAAAATATAGAGGCGAGACTTGCTAGCTTTGAACAGTATTACATACTCAGGCTCTCCAGAGAGAGATATAAGACAGAGCTCTCCGCATGGATTCTTTCAGACTCAAGAAAACCTTCTAAGAATCTTAAGGTTGCACCTCAAATGCCAAGACGCTGAACAACAGGACTCCCAGGAACCTTAACGTGGGTCCCCACCCTGTCCACAAAGGTAATTCAAGTTAGAGAAGGGCTTATTTTGAAGAGTTTTGTGATGGCTTTTAATCAATAGAATGAATTTATGACTTGAAACAAAGGAAACCCACAATGTTTTTAAAGAAATTGTATCAACATATTGAAACAGCACGAAGCAGTACAAAATGAAGATGGTTTTAGAGTGTTTGACATCAGGGTGGGTGGAGAAGGGTGTTGAGTTACAAACGCAAGTCATTCTTTCAGAAAAAGGTGGAGGGTTCAGATAATGAGAGGAGCCACATAGAACAACCTCAGTGAGGGTGACTGAGACCTAATCAAGACCCAGGACACGTTTCCAGCTAAGTTTCAAAACTGTTGCAGTGGCCCACACCCAAGAACAGAGATCTTTACAGTGGTCAACCTACACTTGTTTGACACTGTACTGACATTGTCGGTTTATGGGAGGGGCAAAGATAACTCTTCTCTTTTATTCATAGACCTTTATATTTAGAGAGCTTGCACCCAAGGAGCCATATATGGAAGCCTCATCCTTGTCTGGACCCTGAGCCTGGCACTGGGATGCCCAAGCAGTCCTAAGCCACATATCCAAAGGGAGAAGAACATAAGTATCTTATGGCCAAAGGACAATGAAATTCTTTGGCATTTCTACCATTGTGACATAGTGTCAATGTTTCCTCTTAAATCTGAGAAGTCTTGTGTTTGTTTTAATTAATTAATATACAACAGAGGGGATGCTTGTGATTTCTGGGACTTCTCCCCAAAACAAGCTCTCCCCTGGCTTACTGGCTCACTCAGCATGGAACCCTGTGGCATCATAGGAGAAATGCCATGGTGCGAGGCCATCTGAGCCACATGGGGAGGTGACGCTGCCCTGGTCTGCAAACCCAGCCACAGCACAGGAGAACAGGAGCCTCCAGTGATTCCCTGCCCCACTGCATCAGTTGGAACTCTCCAGAGAAACACAAGCAGTAGTAGAGACAGATACAGACAGAGATGGAGCTCTACTAACAGATTTATCTCAAAGCATCGGCTGATGCGATGTGGGAGCTGGCACGTGTGAAATCCACAGACAGCTGGGCAGGAGGGAGCTCGTGTTACGTTCTTGAGGTGGCTGCTTCTTCCTCCAGGAAACCTCCCTTTTGCTCTCAAGTCCTTTCAACGGGTTAGGTAAAGTTCACTCACATCATGCAAAATAATTCCCTTTATTCAACGTCAACTGATCGTGAATGCTAATGGCATAGACTTAACAGCAAAACCTAGCGTTTGACTGAGTCAGTGAGGACCATAGCCCAGTCAGGCTGGTACATAATGCTGACCATTGT
>NW_003852621.1:1784179-1788180 GCF_000181295.1 Otolemur garnettii
CTACCCTACAGAAGCCACGAGCCTGACACGGTGGTTTACACTACTCAATTTTAGGGTGTTGTGTTATAAAGTGATAAAACAATGAAGAAAGGATGGTCCTTTCAAGATGAGGGCTGTGCTAAACCCACCTGCAGAGAGCTCCTTACAGCACAATCCTCTGCACCAGTTCCGCACCATGGCGTGCACTGCCTACGGCAGGAAAGCTCAGGGGACAGTGACAGCAATAGTTGGACAGCTGTCCTTTCTTCAGACACAAGAAAGTCCCAGTGTCCACATATGTTGCAGAGACACACAGGGCTCCTGAGGCAAGCACACAAGCAGGTGTCTCTGAAATGCCAGCCTGTTTCTGAGTATGAGGCAGGGCCAGAGCAGGTAGAAGGCCGGTTGTCCCTGAGAAAGTCCTTGGAGACTGGGCAGTTCCACACACAGAGTTCAGGGATACATTCTAGGCAATGGGGATGACCAGCGGGCCAGGTACTGACTCTCCTAAAGATGCTCACCCTACTCTGGGACTAGGCACTGGGGATGACCAGCAGGCCAGGTACTGACTCTCCTAAAGATGCCTACCCTACTCTGGGATCTGTGAATGTTTCTTAAATGGCAGAAAAGGACTTTGCAGATATGAATAAGTTAGGGATGTTTAGAGGGGAGGTTACCCTGAGAGCCTTAAACACAGCCGTAACATCCTTATAAGATGGAGGCAGAGTGGGACTGGACTCAGAGGAGGAACCCACGTGAAGGTGGAGGCAGACGTGACCCCAAGCCAAGGAGCCCCTGAGCCTGCAGACCCTGGAACAGGCAGGAAGGTCCCACTGGGGACGGTGAGTCCCTCCAGCACCTCAACTTTGGGTATTGGCTTCTAAATTACCAGAGAACAAATGTCTATTATTTGAAGGAACAAGGAGTGTGTTACAGGAAATGAAGGCAGTGATCCCTGCTCCAAGCACTGTGCGGGAACCAAGTTCCGAAGCTCAGGCCTGGCCCATGGTGTGGGCCCACGTGGCTGTGGCTGTGATGATGGTTTGCTGAGCTCAGGGTACCAGGGAAGAGGGCAGTGAGGGACACAGCGTTAGGCCACTTAGGTGACACCCAAGTGGAGAACCTCAGTAACACTCCCACAGCAGGGCCGAGAGCGCCTGGAGTGAGCCGCAGGAGGTGGCAGGAGGTGGCGTCTAGAGGCAGCAGGAGGCGTCTAGAGGCAGCAGAAGGCGTCTGCCCGCAGCCTCCTCTTGTATCCCAGACTCCGGCTGCCTTTGGAGGGTCCCTCCAGGTGGGCAGAGCCAGCTCAGGCCTGTGTTCAGGGCCACCTGGACAGGAACTGCAGCGCCCTGTGGGGAAGGGTCCAGGCCCCAGACCTGGCCCCCTGCTTGAGTGACTCACCCCGAAACCACGGGCCTCCCTGTGGCCTTTCCCTAGGCTCTGGGTACGAGTTGGAGGCGCGGAGGTCGTTCCTGTAACTGTAGCTCTCAGCAAACACTGCCCGGTGGGGCTTCCTAGAGGCAAGACCCTCGTCTCAGACCTCACTTGCTGCTTAGGGCAGCCCTAGGTATCTTCTTTCCTTTCTTCCTCCCAGTCTCCCACCCTCCCTCCTTCAATTATTTTCCTTTTCTGTTTTCATAAGATTCTTTGGAAGCTCTTCAGGCAAACAAAAGGATTTTGAGAAACAAACTCCCTCCCAGTGAGTGGGCAGCCCGCTTCTCCTTAGGAGATTTTGCCTGAACTGTAGAACAACTTTGTGGGGTTTCAGATTGTCTGTCCACCCCTTCTGTTCTAAGGTAACTTGAAATGGAAAGGCCTGGTCCTGCATAAACACAAGTGACCCCACTCTGTCGTCTGAATAATTGACTCTGTCTTTGCTCAACTAAGATTCACGTGGCTGTGTCATTTGAGCACTTAAAACTAAAATGGGAGTGTTTGCCATGAAATCTTATTGTGGGGAGCAGGGCCCTGGGAGAGAAGGACCACGTGGGCTCAGCAGTTGCTGCAGCGTTCAGGGAGAAATCTGGTCTCCAGCGCATACAGGCCCAAGCGCCTGGCCAGCACCCCTGGCCATGTACCTCACAGAGTCACAATGGCAGGACCTGCAAGCTAAAAGTAAATAAAAACCTTTTGGTTTTCCCATGAGGTAAGGAATTCACAATGAGAGGGGACCAGCATTCAGGACTATGAGCTGCTGAGTTCAAACCTGCTTTTCATGTCCACAGCCTAGAGCTGCAGGGAGCTGAGGACTCACGTCCCTGCTGCCAGGTAGTGCCCCAAAGTGGCCCAGGCCTCGGTGCTGTTCCACCTGTCCCCATAGGGGCAGAGAGAGTTGGTCAAGGCACATGGCTGCCCTGCCCTCAGAAGGACAGACCTCACATCCCCACGGATGTGAACCGTAAATGCCCAAGAGGATCCTAGACCAGTGGGGGTGACCTTGCCTGCCTGTTCTCCAAGGGACCTGCCAATGTCCTGCCTGCAGCCTTGACCTTCTGCATGGCCGGTATGTCTACTATCATTCAGGGGAACCCTGAGGAGAGTTTGTGTTCTCCAGATAATTTTTTGATTTTGTTTTTATTTGTTGCTTGTTTGCTCTGTGGGGAGTACTGCTTCTGTCTAAGATTTCTACATGAATATTGGAACCCAAGAGATACTGCGTTTGGGGTCAAATGCCTCCCTGATCCTGGGCAGGTGTGTGAATTGCACTGCAGGCCCTCCGGGTCCTAGAACTGGTTCTCTGACATGGCAGGCAGCCCCCACCGTGGCCAGGACCGTCTTCATCAGTCAGTACATGGGGCGGAGAGAAATGGTCTGAGGGGCCAGAAATTTCAAGGAGGGAAAGTAAGTGTCCTCAAACTGAGGAACAAGTGGAGAATATCCAGAATCCTGGGGAGACGGCAGCTCCAGTTCAGGGGTCAGACCTGGGATGGGCCTGGTGGCCAAATCAGACTCCGAGCTGCTTTCCCTGTGACCTGTGCTCTGCCAGCTGCCCGGCACTGGGTCAGAACTCGTTTTCTCAACAGTGGCCCATCTATGATTGCCTTGTATTGACAAATAAAATAAAATTACAGCTTGTTTAACCTGTGTGGAACCCACCCAGTCAGTTTTTCAGCTTGTGATTTGTTTCAAATGTTTCAACTGGTGGAATAACAACATCAAATCTTGCTGCTAATTCACACGTAGGTTGAGATGGATTCACTTCCACTCATCATTACCCACCTGGGTCTCAAGTCACCCAGGCAGATAATTTTCAAGACCAAAATCACCAGAAAAGAACTTCTCAAACCTCTGATGCATCATGTGCTCACAGCCACACCTCCCAGACACTTGCTGACATTGGGAGCCGGCTACGCTGCACTGGTTCCACGACAAAGCTCACGTTTCAAAATAACATGAATTTTTGACTTATCCACAAATTCACAAAAATTGCCCTAAAAAAAACCGTGAAAGATAATCACAAGCCAAACTATGCATTTGAGAGAATGAGGATGGACCTTCACAGCAAAAATAGAACAGGAAGCATCAAAGTGAAATGTCACAGATCCCACTGTCAAACTTAGTGCTTAAGAAAATTGGACTTTTCAAACTTAATAACCTAATATAAGAAGGAGAAACGAAGGTGGAAAGAAGAGTGCTTTCACCCCACCTGGGCGAGAGGTTTTCCATGCCAGGCAGAGGGCGAGAGGTATGTGGGGGGCTGGCTGCCATGGGCACAGGCTCCCCGCTCATGCGGCGGGCAGATGTGTGCGGGGGCTTTGATCACCAGGAAACACATCGTGGAGGGAAAATTAGCTGCAGATGTATCACAGAGAGAAGCATCAACCTATTGCCAATAAATTAGTCAAAGTTGCATTTCCCCAGATCAACTTTATCTTCTGAAGTATAATTACGGTGCTAGGCATGCAACCTAAGCCTTCTAAAGGCTACAGCGGTGGACACACAGAGTCCTAAATGTTCTTGGCAAATGTGTTATCTTTTCTAAAATCATTCACTAGAGAGCTGAAGGGAGTTCCCAGGGCTTG
>NW_003852621.1:1788490-1789895 GCF_000181295.1 Otolemur garnettii
GAGGGGGCACAGGGGATGAAGGAAGGCAGGGGATGAGGGGAAGCAGGGGATGAGGGGGCACAGGGGATGAGGGGCACAGGGGATGAGGGGAGGCAGGGGATAAGGGGAGGCAGGGGATAAGGGGGCACAGGGTGCCAAGGAGCAGGTGCCAGTGGTTTGCTGCCGAGGGACGTGGGACCTTGTGCCTGGGCCCAGAGCTCCATTCAGCATGAGGGGCCCCGCTGAGCTGGCCCTACAGCCCCACACACCTGCCTTCTGCAAAAAGCACCACTACTCCCCCTCCTGAGCCCCTCAGTGTGATCAGACCCATCACTGCATGCGGTGCTGTCTGCCTTGAACTCTGTGACCTGCATGTGCTCCTGGGCCAGCAGAGGACCCTCAAACCCTGAGGAAGGGGGTCACTCAGATGGGACCAGGACTGAGGGCTGTGCTGTCCCCACACCTGGAGAAGGCCCCCCAGTTGAAGTTCCCAGTACCTACCAGATTCAGGCCACATGCAGAGACCCCTACAGTGCCTGCAAGAGGAGCAAGGTGGGATGCCACCCCGAGTGACTGCTCTGATGCAGTTAAGGGGTGAGACAATTTTGCCTAAGCCCACGTGACGCTGATAAGCGCAGAGGTCCACCTGGTTGAATTCACAACCGAATCATGCCTAAAAGGCAAAAACTGCCCAGTGTCCTGGGGAGTAGAGAAGGATCTGCAGTCCTGCAGATGGGCCCAGACTGCCTCTCAGACAGACCACCTCTTCCTGTCCCTGGTCACTGATTCCTGGTAAATTCCCCAGGCCTCCTGCCCTCATTGGGACCGACTGGGGGCCCTTTCAGCAAGCTGTGTAGGAGCCCTGTGCGGACCGAGAGAGCCGTTCCGCCCCACTGCTTCACGGCAAAAAGAAAATAATAATAATTTCTATGACTTTCAGATTCAGGCTCCAAAGTGCTTTTCCAGGAACACGCTCTGAAAGAACTCCATAGAAAATATGACCCTGGCGACACAAAACTTCAGACATCCTCATGATTTAGGGAGCGAGACCGCTAGAGGACTTCTGGGAGATTTTTCTTTCTTAAATTTCAGAAGAAACAAAAACACACACCTCCCAGCTGAGCCTACGCCATCTGCACTCAAGATTCCACATGAGCTTTGCTGGGTTCCCAGTGGTGCTGAGTCTGGATGGACGCTTGGCTGGGGCGTCGGCACCGCTGCCCCTCCTCAGGGGCTTAGCTCTACAGGACGCACCTGAAGCCTCAGGGTTTGTACTGTGTCGGTAAAGCACAAGGACATGTCCCAGAACGATGTGTGTGCACGAGTGAGGAGGCAGGGGATGAGGGGAGGCAGGGGATGAGGGGGCACAGGGGATGAGGGGGCACAGGGAATGGAAACACATCGTGGAGGGAAAATTAGCTGCAGA
>NW_003852621.1:1789915-1803586 GCF_000181295.1 Otolemur garnettii
GCTGAGTCTGGATGGACGCTTGGCTGGGGCGTCGGCACCGCTGCCCCTCCTCAGGGGCTTAGCTCTACAGGACGCACCTGAAGCCT
Source organism: Otolemur garnettii (assembly GCF_000181295.1). Taxonomy (NCBI): domain Eukaryota; kingdom Metazoa; phylum Chordata; class Mammalia; order Primates; family Galagidae; genus Otolemur; species Otolemur garnettii. Next base: position 1,790,002 of record NW_003852621.1, read on the forward strand.
CAGGGTTTGTACTGTGTCGGTAAAGCACAAGGACATGTCCCAGAACGATGTGTGTGCACGAGTGAGCAAGTCTCCAGGGCATTTCTTTGGGGCACATGGGGGCTGCTCCAGGACAAAAGTGTGAACTCCAGGTACCATAGAGCATAGAGTCCCCCCATAGCATCTCTCTGTGCACTGAGCATCTATGCAGCACCTATTGTATGGCTGGTGGTATCAGGCTCTGCAGAAAGAGCCCAGTGGCGATCACACCCAGCAGGTGCATGGCGCTGGTGGGGCCCCACTAGGTGCACAGGTGTGGGCTCGGTCACCTGCCTGCAAGGCCCCCAGCCCCACCTCAGGACGCAGTGGCACCTGCTTTCCACTCTGGTGGGCAGAGCTTGTGTCACTGAGGGAGGAGCTGAAGCTGGTTTCTTCCCACACAACCTTGGATGCCCAATTCTGCTCCAGAAATTGACCACAGAATTGCAAAATGTAAAGATAGGAAGTAAAACCTTAGCCCTCCCTGAACAAGACTAACAGTTTAGAGAATTCAATTTTTAAAAAACCATTCCAGCAAGCTGATGAGGTTCCTGACGGCTATTGATCCAAACTCTCATTTTTACCCACAAATTCTGAGTAGCAAAATGCTGGAGTAAATTGATGTCTTTCCACTTTCTCACACTTGCTCTGGGAACTCAGCACTAGACAGTGAAGAATGGTATTTATTTCCTCCAAGAATAAGAAGAAGAGCAGCCCACCGTGGGTCACCCCACTGGAGAGATACCAGCACTTGCCTTGCACACAGGAGCTCAGCTGGCCGGGACCTGGCTGTAAAGCTGGTGTTGCAGGGATGTGGGAGCCGTCTCTCCCTCCCCCATCTGCTCCTGCGGAGAGCACGCAGGCTCCACGTAGCGGTGGGTGGACCTGCTGCCGAGAAGCCCTCTCTGAGCACGTTGATGTCTCATTGGAGAACTGCCACGGCTGCATGACAGTTATACTATATCTTATGGGTGAGGAGACAGGACGATGTGCTAGATTAATACTTTGCCTTTTTAATCTATTAATCTACCACCTTTGGGACATGATTTTAAATCCACTCCAGAGCAAAGTGACTGAAAATCATTCTGGTCTGACAGCTTTAAAAGATCACAAGTGAAATGTGTTAAGAAGGTCTCAACCCATTGATAGCAGACAAGGACAGCTATTTGGGAATTTACCTGGCCCTGGAGAGAGCATTGCACCCTTCCTGGTGAGAGGGTGTGGGATGCCCACACCACCCACCAACAAGAAAACGCTCCCATTAGGAAAGTTACAGTGATGGAGGCTCATGTCATGGTGGCTCTGGGCCAGGTGTGTCCCTCCCTGATGGATTTTGAATATCCTCAGAGTTCTTGGCGCATGTGCGTTCTTGTGAGCTGGCTCACATGGCTGGCTTCACTCGGGCAGGTAAATGGAGGTGCTGGGCCTGTAGTAGGCCAGAGCATAAAACTTATTTTTTTCAAAAGCTTAATTTTTTTTTTTTGAGGCAGTGTCTTATTCTGTCATCCTGGGTTGAGTGCTGTGGTATCAACCTCTTTATGTCAAGAATTAAATATTTTAATTTAATTCTGGGACTTTAGGTGCCCACCCAACACTCAGCTAGTTTTTCATTTTTAGTGGAGACCGGGTCTCACTCTTGCTCAGACTGCTCTCGATCCTCCTGCCTTGGCCTCCCAGTGTGCTGGGATTATGGTCGTGAGCCACCATGCCCAGCCCACAAGCTTAAATTTTGATGAAACTGAAGCTGAATGTGTGTGGAGATCTTGCTTCTCTGGTCAGTCCCTGTCTCCATCGCCAGAGGGTCCCCACGGCCAGGAGTGGGGCTGTCCGCTGTGTTCTGCACATGGGTCTCACAGTCTACAGGTGAAGCTTCTCCACCCCTGAGACCCTCAATGTTGCATCTGTGGTACAGTTGCCCAGCCCACCCTGGCCAGCACCAGCCACTTCATCAGAAGAGGAGCTGTCATAAGCAGCCAGACACAGGGGACGGAATCCTAAGGACAAACACCCACTTCCTGGAGAGGTGATGGTCCAACATGCATAGCTGGCCATTTGCATGAAAGAGACATTCTGTTGGCATCTTGGAAACTAGGAATTAAATTAAAACATTTAATTCTTGATATAAAGCAGTCACACTTTCTTTCATATAAAACTGCTGTATACCTCATATATGAGGCCAGAGGAAGGCTGGACTTGGGGACAACATGGAAAGCCCTTCACCCAGGCTGAGGCCATGCCCTACACAGGGCAGATGGCATTACTGAGCCCGGCTGGGCAGGCTGACCTCTGTATCACTGTGCCCCAAAGGGCCATACCCACAGCCATGTGGCCAGGCCAACACACGGTGGGGTCCAAAGAGCATTGGCACTGTGATATGTGAGGCAACCACATTGACAATGTGCAACAGTCAACCCCGAATGTTCATCCAAAATTTGTCTCATTGTGTCTCCTGGACAGAGGTCCCCCAACCCAAATATCTCATTCAAAGCCAGGCATTATCAATGACCTGCCCTCTGTAGACTGGGAGTAACTTGGCATATTTTTCCTTAGAAAACCACCTCTCTCAGGTGACTTACAGCTTGAATAAAAGTCCTCTTTTTAGACAAGAATCTGTGTGGTCACTCTCTGTGACCTGCTGTCCCCATCCCAGAGGCCCAGGGCAAGACCCCACAGGACAGGGCACTAATGCAGCCCTTCTCAAGGGTACACTATGTGAGAGTTTGATGACTGACTGCATGAGTGTACCACAACAGCCTCACACACACACAGTGCCAGGCTGTCCTTCTCAGAGGTCAGCTGAGTTCCAGGACTAAGTGTGCTTTGGGGTTTCCCTGGGAGACTCCAACCACTGCCCCCCAGCCCCATCTTAACCCCAGTTTCAGGATTTGTACACAGAGACATCTTTTCTTCTGGCAAAAAGCTAAGCAACTTTAAAGGATGCTGACGTCCACAAACAAGTCTTCAAAGGAGATGAAGGATGCTGTCCCCCACCCAGAGGGTAGTCTCTGGTGGCCACGGGCCAAAAGACTCAGCTCTTGGGAATCAGCACCCTCTGACTTGGGGCTGGGAACCCCAAATCCTACCCATTCTGACAGGACAGCATCCCTGGGTCTCCCTTTGTGCTGTCACACCCTTGGGGACACAGAATCATGCCACGCTTTCCAGGGCAGCCAGGTCCTGTATCCCTCCAACCTGTGGCTGCAGCCCCCACAGCATCCTCTACCAGGGAAGAATCTTCCAGGAGGCCGTGGACGTGGAGGACAGTGGAGAGTCGGCCTATAGCACATGACCCTGATGGTCAAGAATTGTCAACTACCAACCTATCACTCGCAAAATTATTAAAACAAAATTTATGAGAAAACCTAACCAAAAATATCTTCCCATAGTTTTCATAACTGTGCGTAATATATCAATAGTTCAGGTTTGGTTAAGTACTTGGTAAGTTTACGGCTACACACGTGTTCATTCATCATTAGTAAACTGAAGACATATGATGCGCACGGAGATTTTGGCGTTTTGGGACCCGACGTTAGTCTTCTCTCCCTGAGTGCATCTCTAATACAGTTAGGGTCATGGTATGTGTGATTTGGGTTCGTGTTCCTTTACTTACTCTTACAAAAAATTACATGTTTAGCCTTCTGTCATTTATTTTTGCCTTTCAGAAAATGTCTGATATTTCCTGTCTTTTTCTCTCTGGACCATGTTTGGTTTACTTTCTTTTTTCCAGAAGTCTGTGGTACATATTAATCCTGCTTTCAGTTCTTTGCATGATTAAGTTTAGAAAAGTATTAATTAATATTTTTATTATAAAAGTCAAAAATAATATTTTAACCCCCAACACAAGATAAAATTCTTGGATATTTTTACCACCTTCCAAAGTCCTTTTTTTTTTTTCTGATACATTTGACATTAAAGCCTTCCTCTACAGAGGCAAGCTCTGCCCTGTGGTCTATTGCCGCCGCCCAGAGTCTTCTGGACGTAACCAGCGTGACTCCAGAGGCCGCCCCGTTCACGCTGGATCTAACCTGTCACCTTCTCCATCCTCAGGTCGTAGAGTTTATTCTTCCTGTGTGTAGTGAACAGGAGGCTTTCAGTTGCCCTCGCCAAAGCCCTGCTCCAATACAGAAATGTTTTGTTACATCTCTGTAATTAAAATGTTAAAAATATCGGGTAGTGCCTGTGGCTCAAAGGAGTGGGGCATTGACCCCATATACTGGAGGTGATGGGTTCAAACCCAGCCCCAGCCAAAAACTGCAACAACAACAACAACAAAATGTTAAAAATAACAAAAATTGTAAACAATTTTTTTACTAGGGTATGCTAAGCATTTAAAATTGCCTTTTATAAAGCAAAAATATTCCTTCTGTTTTATTTTTGATAGGCTTTTTTTTTTTGGCATCATGTTCACAGCAACCTCCAACTCCTGGGCTCAAGTGAGTCTCCTGCCTCAGCCTCCCAAGTAGCTGGGACTACAGGCGCCCACCACAACGCCCGGCCATTTTTTGGTTGCAGCCATCATTGTTGTTTGGCGGGTCCGGGCTGGGGATTCAAACCCGCCACCTTAGGTGTATGTGGCTGGCGCCTTAGCCGCTTGAGCCACAGGCGCCAAGCCTGATAGGCTTTTTTAACAAGATGCCCCAGCTCTTTCTGTGGGAACAGTTCTACTTCTTAGTCTGAATTCTGTTCTCTCCCTTCTCAGTCAGCCTAGGCCATCATTTTCAATTAAAAAAAAAATTGACTTAATTGTTTCTGAATATTAAAAAAAAAAAAAAGGCATGCTCTTACTGAAGCAGCCAGTACTCAAGTTATGTCGCTGACCCCAGACAACACAGACATCCCCACCCGCCGCCGGGGACGATGTTGAGCTGTCATTTGGCTGTGCATCTCTTTGGGCTTTTCTGTGAGATATTCATCAGTCCATGTATTAGACGTTCATCAGACATTTCTGGGCAACTCGTAGGCGGCCTTGCGCATGGCCCGTGCTGGAGTCCAGAGCCCAGCACGTCAGAGTCCCCTGCTGATCACTTTCTGTCCTCTAGTTATATTAATTCCAATACAACTGCTGGTGTTGGTGTTCACGTTAATTGTATATTTGACCAAGTCAAACATTTTCACATTGCAAAACTCGGCACTGGCTGTCCACAGGGGGAGTCCAGGCCTCTCACGCCCCATCCTCTGCAGTCACCCTGTCACCATCTGCCAGAGCATGTCCTCTCTGGGCTCATTTGGCTGAGGTGAGGTGAGAACACATCCACACTCATCCTTCACCTCCTCCCTGACACGAGGAGGAGGTGAAGAGAATCATTTTAACTCCCTAACACAAGGTGCAACTCTTGTGTATTTTATACACACACGTGGGGGACGTGCCCTGTTGGTTCCGCCTCTAGGCACACCTCTGCCACCTGTGACTGCACAGCCATGAGGGGCCGCACCCACCACGGCCACCATTGCCAGTTGCTGGTGGCTACAGGGGTCCTGGGCTGCAATTCTGTCCCAGTGTCGGGGCCAGGAGTCGGGCCTCAAGGTGTGGGCAGACCCGTGCCCCCTCCCAAGGTTCAGAGGGGAGGAGCCTTCCTGCCTCTGCCAGGTGGCTCCAGGGGGTCCCCAGGTGTGGCTGCCTCACCTGTGTGTGTCTAATCTCTCCCCTGTCTCTCTCTATAAACACACTTCTCCTAGCATCTAGATCCCAGCCGGGGAATCCAGATAAGCTCCTCATCACAGATCTGTAACTAGATCACTTCTGCAAAGACCTTTTTGCCAAGCCGGAGCACACTCACAGGTTCTGGGGGTTAGGACGTGCACACGTTCTGGAGCACCGTGACACCCACTGCATCCTCCGCTTCCAAGCCTTGACCCAGTGAGCGACGCCTGTGCACATTTGCTTCAGAGGCACAGAGGACAATCCCTGGAGGAAGGGGTCAGCTGGAGGGGGGCTGCCTACGAGGACCCCCAAGCTGCAGCCATTTCCACACCAGAAAAAGCATTTCTGTCAGCAGCCCAGACACTGGGCATCTACTTTATATGGTTAAGACAACTTACGTGTGTTCCTATATTTATCAGAAAGATGTCTTTTTCTGATATTTGCCTTTTTTCCCTTGGTTATTTAAATATTCTTATAAATTATGGATTTTATAAGCTATGATAAGAGTTGTTAGTTTGTAGCCATTATTTTGATGATGGTGGGGATTTCGGGGAGGAGTATAAAAACATTTACATATTATTGAATTTTTACTTTTTTATTTTATTGTGTCTTTATTTGAATCATAATTATAAAATTTTCACTATTCAAATCAGAAAGTTACGTATCTACGTGTTCTAGTACAATTATGACCTCTTGTTTTTCTTGAGACAGAATCTCACTCTGTAGCCCTGGGTAGAGTGCCGTAGTATCATAGTTCACAGCAGCCTCAAAATCCTGGCCTCAAGCACTCTCGGTAGCTGGGACTATAGGGGCCTGGCTATAGGCTCCTATAGTTTTAGTAGAGACAGGATCTCACTCTTGCTCAGGCTGGTCTCCAACTCTTGCCCCAGCCTCCCAGAGTGCTGGGATTATAGGCGTGACCTCTGTGCCAGCCGAGACTCCATCTTTATCATACCATGGTCAAGTCCAGCGCTCTCTGGATCTATTTCTGGTATTTCTCCTCTATCACACTTGTCCGTGTGTCTGCAGTGTGCTAAAATCACATAATTTTAATTACAGAGATTTTATGGCTTATTTTTAGGTCTGGCAGGCCAGGCATTTCTCTTCCCTCTTGCTAGTCTTGTTGTTTAGGGCTCGCCTCTCCACCATATAAACCGTAGGATCACCTACGTAGTGGGAAGGGAAACACAGCTGGGTTTGACGGCGTCTGTGCTGACCCAGCTGCACTGACACTTCCATGGTCTCGGGTCTTCCCAGCATCAATGAGCGCTTTCCACAGGGTAGGCTGCCTGGGGCCCCGTGGAGAGTGTTTAAAAATTTCTCTACATAGGTTTTGGAATTGCTTATTGAGTTTGTTCATAAAAACTTTATGTTTTTGTTCCTTTTACAAATGAGATTGTCTATTTCCTCATGTCTTCTTAGGGATGTTGTGGGTACATTGGAAGGCGACTGATTTTTGTGTGTTAGCTTTACATCCCCCTAAATGTTCCTAAAGGCAATTTTTAATGATTTCAATAACTCACTTAGCCCTGACGGAGATGGTGATCAATGGTGTAAACATTGAGTCTTCCTCTTTCCCTCCAAACATATGGTCAAGGTGGATAAAGATGGTTAATTGATTTTAAAGCCCAGACAGCCATGAAGGCAAGGCAAATCTGTGTGGCTGGGAAATGGGGTGGGGACCCTGCTTTATTCAGGTGCGGACACCTGTATGTGAAGTGGCAGGTGTCAGGAAGCAGCAGGGGCACAGTCAACCGCAGAGAGGTCCCGCCCCACCCCTTGCTGTGGGATGCGCTGGGGTGTCAGGCTATACTCCATCCCTGGTGAGTGGTCCAGCAGGATCCCAGGGCTCACACACAGTGGGGACTCTGTGTGGAGCTGCTCCCCACTGGGGTCTTTCAGCTCCATCAGGCTCTGCACATGGCCTCTGCCACTGTCCTCTGACCACCCAGCCCGTAGCCTGCAGAGAGCCTCCCTGGAGGTCAGGGCACCGGCACCTTCTGCTCATGGAGGGAGGTGCCTGCAGTGTCCTTAGGGTGTGGTCAGGCTCCCCACTGTGGCTCAGCCTGCCTAGGGTCCCCAGAGTGCTCACAAGTGGTGGCTCCTCTCACCCTGACCCTCCTAGCTACAGAATGGAGAAGGGGTGTGGGGACACTGGCCGAAAGCCAAGAAAGCCAAACTCCCTCTTTCTCCAGCTGAGCCTACTGGGCTCCTCTCAGATGCCTGTGTCCATACTTGAGGTCATCAGGACCTGCTGCTTCCCCACACCCACTTGGTCCTTTCTCACCATTCAGCCCAGGTCCCAGGTAAAGGTCTTCAGAGCCATTTTCACACTGGCGCTGTCCTGGCCAAGGAGCCTGCACCTCCTCGTGGGCAGTGGTGGGGACTGCAGTGTCCACCAAGCTCCAGGTACCAAGTTTGGCACAGACTGAGGGCAAGGCATGGGCACGGCCTCCCAGAACCTCCATCTGTGCCATCTTTCCAGGAAAGTTAGTATTCCTCCGTGATGCCCTAAGGGAAAGAAAGATGGGCAGAGCAGAGGACTCAGGAGATGCCTTGGCCCCAGGCCACTTCACAGGTGGTGCCAAGAGCCTGTGGCATAGTGAGCTCCCCACTGGCCTTGGGGGTGTGGTCCCTGCATGCAGCCACGCAGATAGATGGGCTGAAGGCTCCCACTCCACCAAGGGGCAGAATTAATTAAAGCTGACTGGCTGTTCTCTGCACACCTGTGTCCAGGACGGACTCCCCGGGGAGGAACACTGGCAGGGGCAGGACCCCCATGCAGCCTGCTGTGCCCCCTACAAGGGGCAACTGTGCTGTGTGGACTGGGCTGGATCCCACTCACCCCAGAGAGCAAATGTGGTAATCAGGGGACTGCGGGGTCTTTGCCTGGCAGGGCTGGGGGTACAGTAGCAGAGGACACTCAGACCTAGACGGGTGACCTCACCACTCTCAGAGCACAGAGTGGACGTTCCAGCAGGTCCCAGGGCTCTGTGTGTCTCCGTGAGATCTCGGATACTCTCCTTGTAGAAACGAAACTGTTAGAGAATTACAAAGAAAACAAATTCTAAATTTCCACAGCATTCTGTTGAAGACTTGTACCATGTACATTCAGTTCCAAATGTCAACACTTTTCTTTTGCCATCTGATAGGTAAACATAGACCTTAAAAAAAGGAAAGGAAAAATAACCTAAACCTAAAGTTAGGAGAAAAGATAAACTATCAATTTACGACATTTTGTATCACCCTTTTCTCAAGAAGGAAGCTAGTGCCTGCGCAGTCTATGCTCCCCCAGTGTATTGAGTTTGTGATGTACAGAGCAGTGGTCAGCAGTCAACGCAGCGGTCAGCACAGCGTCCCAGCTCCGACAGCAGCCACGGGATGTGCACACTCTGAAGATTCCTGCTAAGCATTTGACGTATCGTGTCCCTCATCTGGTTGCTGGAAGCCTCCATTCTATCTGAGTGCCCAGGACAGGGCCAACTTCCTTTCTTCAGGAGACCACGCCCCCCTTGGTAGGTGTGACATGTTTCGTCTGTCCTCTTGCTCCAGCTCACTCCTTCTGTCCCAGGAAACTGTAGCCACCACCGTCTCGCTCACCACCACACCTGGGCCAGACAGACTTCTCCCTTGATCTGCAAACCATACGTCAGCTCCCTGCTGAACAACATCTAGTGCCTACAGCTCCAAAGTTGGGGTCATCACCATCACAACCGGCAGCCACCGGCACAGACCGCAAGGGAGCCGGAGCCCCGTCCCAGGGTGACTCCGGAGCCCCATCCCAGGGTGACTCCAGCTCCCCTCTCCTCCCGCCTCCCTTCACGTCTCCACTGAGCACAGTCTGCCTCCCACACGCACCCTGCCTGTCTTGTATCGGGGACATGGCTGCTGCTCTAGAACCACCCACATCCCCTTGTCTGTGCTCCAGGACACCTAAGCGCTCCCAGTACTGCCTCGGAGGGTTTGTTGTATGGGGACCACCACCACCATCCTGATTCGGAGCCCTTTAAAGCTTTCTGTCACTCACGGGCTGAAGTCCACAGCCATACATGTTGGATGTTACCTGACCAGGTGTATCTCTACCTGTCTGGTTGGATTCCCAGTTACATCTTTTATGACAACCTGGGGGGGGGGGAACATTGTCCCAGTGGCTCAGGGACGTCAGCAGCTTGTCTAATTTCAAGACACCCTTAGGGACCCACCTCTGATCACGGTGCATGATTCTCTTTGAAAGCTGAGGACACACACGCACACAACACACCAGAAACGAGCTCCCCAACACACAGGTTCAACTGCTCCCAGACCAGTCCCCAGAGAAATTAACCACAGACTCCTACTTTAGAAAATTGTCACTGCATTTTACCAGCCATTTTTTAAAACAGCAAAACAGAGGAAAGAAACTATTGTGAAAAAAACACACACAGAGAACCACTATTTCCTGTCATTATGCAGGCATAAGATATTTAGAGAAGGAGTGTGCACAAGCCCGTGCCTTCAGTATATTTAAAATAAGCATTTTCAGAGGGGCAGCCCAGCCAGGGAGCCCTCCACAGGCTGTGGAGAGCGGCTGAGGGCAGAGCTGCTCACCAGTTGCTCATGGAACCTATTAAGAGCATGATATTAAAATTGGGATTCCACCGCCGGCTTCAGTGTTATTTGCACGCATAAAATAAGAAAGTATCTTTAAAGATATAACGAGTTAACTTCCAACTATAAATGCATCAAGGCAGCTGGAACTTACTACATTTAAGATATTAAAATTGAAGTTGATGGTGGCCCCACATTATTCATTACATCAAATGGAGATGCCTTTAAATTTATATTAAATTCAATTTAAATGCCATCAAAACCATGGTTGACAAAATACTGACAGATGAATATTTTAGTATGATTCAATAGCAGTAAACTTTATTTTCTTACCTTGAGGCAAGGTGATGGCTTTTTATATGCAGTAGGGTGAACTGGGTTTGTAGTAACACAGCTTATGATTTCCATAAAGTAAAATTTTATCTTTAAAAAATGATTTTAAAGGGTTTAAGTCTTGAACTCTGGAAACATTTCTTCAGGGTTTTTTTTTTCCTCACTCATTATTTTACACTATGAAATCCAAAAGCTTCCTTAAACCACTCTCAAAATATCTTCCAGTTCAGAATTAACAATTAGTCATTTTAAAGGTTTTGTGTTTAATGTTGACACGCTGTAGTATGTCATCCTGACTTTCCCACTTACAGCTCTTGGTCATAAAGGGGGATACGCCTTACACAATAATTCACTTGTAGCTGGTGTTGAATGGATAAATTATTAACTGAAAAATGAAATGTTTAATTACTCAGTTAGCTAACTAGTCTCTGAACTGTTTCTGGGAAATGATAGACAACCTTTTGTCTGCCTGCCAGAGTGGCCCTTGGGGCAGCTGGTTACAGGGCTCATCACAAAACGACACAACCTCTTCCCAGAGAGACTCTCAGTGAGGTGTAAAAATGTGTGTAAATATGGGCCTCTGCGTGGAGGTACGTAGATGGGCAAACTGTATGTTGGTGTAAAGAGATGAAGCATTGTCTAGGCACCAGCCTCGGGTCTGTGCTTCCTCACGTGTCCGTGGACGACGTCAGAACTCAGGAGCAGCTTCACCTTCTCCAGCCTTTGTGCCTGGACCTGCTCAGTCCGTCTGCTGTCAACACTCATGTAGAAGCATCTCATTCTGCTCAGTCCGTCTGCTGTCTTCACTCATGTAGAAGCATCTCATTCTGCTCAGTCCGCCTGCTGTCTTCACTAGGGATTCACAAACACTCATGTAGAAGCATCTCATTCTGCTCAGTCCGTCTGCTGTCTTCACTAGGGATTCACAAACACTCATGTAGAAGCATCTCATTCTGTAAAGTATTCTCAAATGTATCTTATTTTTATTTTTTGGCCCAGTGTGTTCTCAATTCCCTTTAATTCTTACCTGGATAATGGTGATGTCTCCCTAAATCTGCCACTGCTTTGGGGGAAGGACCAATAAAGCTGAAAGTCAATAAGTCACAGCTCAGCTTTGACTTTTGAAATGGCATTGTTTCAAAGGAGCCTGCTTGACGTGGAGAAGGAAAGGGGTACCCTGAGCTTTCGGGGTCTCCCCTGAAGCAGAAGGGCAGTACCTGCTGAGGCCAGGACAGGAGGTGCCCAGAGAAGCTGATTCATAACAGTAGCAAAATTACAGTTATGAGGTAGCAACAAAAATAATTTTATAGTTGGGGGTCACTACAACATGAGGAACTGTATTAAAGGGTCGCAGCATTGGGAAGGTTGAGAATCACTGCTCTAAACCTTCCCTATGATGAAGGCAGGATGGACAGAATGTCGTCACCACTGCTGAATCACTAGGTAGGGGTGAAGGTTGGACTGGACGAAAGTGAACACAGAATGTCACACCCACATGTCACTACCTATTACACCTGCCATGCCCGGAAGCCACCTTTATAAGGAACGATGGCATTTGTGTGCACAGCAAAGGCTCACGGGCACAATAGGTCCTGCTCCGTGAGCCTCACCTCGGACTTCACAAACAGGGACATGATCAGAGTGACACAAAAGAAGATGGAGAACAGCTCGTTCCTTTGCTCAAAAATATTTGCTCAACGCCTACGACGTGTGCGGGAGCGTGCTTAGTTGACAAACATGCCCCTTGTTAATCCCGTGCTGAATATACATCTCAGCCACTCTCCAGAACGCACTGTGGGTGCTGACATGGTGCACACGGTCTCTCCGCTGTGGCTGCTGGTGACTCTCTGATGCCCTCTCAGGCCCTTCTCAGCGGAAGTGCAGGTGCTCTGCCCTGAGACTTCCAAATGAGAGGGACACGTGTCACGTTCTCTGCTGGGAGCCAACTGGCTCTGTCCAGGGTGGGGGCATCTGTGTCTGCGGGCGGCTCACCCTCAGGGCAGGGGAAGCTGCACAGCCTCAGACCTGGTGACGTAGGGGCAAACCAGCTGCCGCCCTTCTAAGAAGCACCTACTCCCACCGCAGCCGGCAGGGAGGAGGGACAGGGAAGCGAAATTAGGAAAGCACGTTTTGTTTTGACTGCAATCAGGGAAGAGCGGTTTTCTCAGAACCCTCCCTCCACACCCACAGAGATTTTCCATTCATCTCATCACCTCAAAGGGCACATGGAGCCAAGCTCAGGTTGTAAGAAGTTCTGGGGAAGTGAAGGTGCAGCTTCTCCGGACCGCCAAAAAGCAGCGAGGGAGCCGGAAGGGCTGGGGGGAGCGGGCCTCCAGCTGGCTCAGTGGACTGAGGCTGTCCCTGGTGGCACTCTGCTCCTTGGCCCACGAGGCCCCAGAGTCAGGCTGAAACCCCCACTGCCCCACAGGCCCCTGGCCCCTATAGTGCTCTTTGCTTAGTCTTGGGGACCCATCACCACCCCCTGGTGACACAGTGGGCATTTCACACATGCTCATGCATTTCACTTCTCCCACATTGACTGTTTAGGAAAGCCTGCTGCAGACCACTGATGCAGTTCTAGAATCATAGTCTTCATAATTCTATCTCCACAGTGGGAACTGGAGGCCACTCGTCTCTGGGAAGATTTTTGGTTCTGAAGTTCCCTTCACCTCTTCAGGTCCCCCTGGAGAATCTGCAGCCACTGGTGGGACACATTTTAAGTGACGACCATTTCAAGTGCTTGATTTTGATTGTTCCATTATTTTTAAAAACATTTAGAAAAATTCTTTCCCCAAGTATTTTTTAAATTAATCCAAAGTTTTCCTTTTCTGTTCATTTGTGGTAGGAGGGAAGAATCAGGGTAGAAGGTATTCCACTTGTCTGTCAGGCAGCAAAGGTCCCTGACGCTGACCGGCAGAGTGAGGAGAGGGACCCCTGACGCTGACCGGCAGAGTGAGGAGAGGGACCCCTGACGCTGACCGGCAGAGTGAGGAGAGGGACCCCTGA
>NW_003852621.1:1804076-1809992 GCF_000181295.1 Otolemur garnettii
GACCCCTGACGCTGACCAGCAGAGTGAGGAGAGGGACCTCTGATGCTGACTAGCAGAGTGAGGAGAGAGACCCCAGGGGCTGTCGGCTTCCTTGCTCTGCAGGGCACAACACAAATTCAGAAGTAAAGTAACGTTTTAATAGAATAGCATTCCCATAATAGTACATGTTGCTAGCCCGTCATGTGATCAATTTAGACTATAATTACTATGTGATTGCATAGAGTTACATATTATTTGTCAACGCAAAAAAGCTAGATATACATTTTAAAAGGAAAATTAATTTTTTTCTTCTTAGAATCCCATTACACACATAAAATGAATTACAAACTTCACTTTAGAATTTTAAATGTCCAATCACCAGAGACACAAGAACTTAAATATCCCCACCTTTACACTTAAAAATAGAAGCCATTATATTTTCTAACTTAGGCCAAATTGCACGTACTAAGCAGGACAACCAGTGACTCTGATGAGTCAGACAGTGCCCATGGGGCGTGTGGGATGTCATCAAGCCCCACAAACGTCAGGCCCCCTCAGTAGCCTTGCACTGTGTCTTGCCCACAAGGCAGAGGGGTGGCTCCAGGTGTGCTGGAGCTTCTGGCCAGTTAGGGGCAGGGGCAGCGCACCCCACTCAGGCAGGCCCTGCACATCCCAGCACCCCAATGGACATGCCAGTGTCCCTGAGAAAAACCACCAGTTCCTGGTGCCTGAAGAGACCTGGTTGAAAGTAATAACCAACACTGTGGTGATTTTACTGTTAGCAGTCGCATCTCCTCTGCTCCAGCCTGAAGGAGGCGTCCTTAGATGACCAATACGCAGAAAGATGCTTTAAATATCCACATTCTTACCCAGAGCTGGAGCTTCGTTGTACTGGGAAGAATTTTAAGAAGCAGGTAAGGCTGAAGGCAGCATGCTCCCTAGGAACGTTGCTAAAATTCCTAAGAAAGAAAATTCCCTGCATCGTTTTGATATTGACGAGCTGCGCCCTCTCCGTGGTCTGTTTGTCAGGAAGGAAGACGGAGGCACACATCACTTGTGTCCTTAGTTACACGCTGTTTCCGCCATGGATGCTTCGGTTTCTAGTGTCACAGCTGCAGAAGACTGTGCCTTCTGCAGTTAACACCAGGACTGTGCCTATGAGGAACCCTGTGTGACTCTGTACCTGTAGCAAGTGGGTGTGGGGACAAGTGCGTGGAGGTGGCCCATGAGGCTGGGGTGAACATTGATTGGTTGGTTTTGCCCCCCTGGACCCCAGTGAGCTCTGTGGGTACCTGTGTTTCAGGTGTGGCTGTGCCCCTGCTTCACAAGTGCCACCAGGACCAGGTTTGGCCCGTCAGCACACTGGGAAAGTCCCACATCCTGGGGCTGGCTCTGGGCTGGCTCATGAGAAGACACAGTCCTCACACAGTCCCATCTCCTGAGGGCCACAGGGATCATCTGGTGACAAGCCACCATAGTCAGCTCACCAAGCGGCCACGTGGGGGGCTGCCTCACCGTCCTCCCTCCTCTCTGTCCCCTCTTGCCCCAACTCCCTTCAGACACCAACCTGTTACCACTGGGTGGAAAAACTGGAGCCTGGAAGGAGATCAGGTGCCCGTGAGGAGGGCAGACCTGCCCCGGGGAGGCCTTCCACCTTCAGCTGACCAGGTGTCCCCTGGGAGGAGCTGGGTGCCAGGTGCCAATGGGCCATGTGATCAAGAGAGGATTTGCCTCCGGGGGAGGAGCATCTGTGCACCCTCAGGTAGAGGGCAGCCTGGGACTTGCCTCTGGGGTGGTCCTCACTGGCCCTACCCCAGCCAGGTGCTGAGAGCACCAGAGTCCTCCAAGTCACGCACAGGTCACTGGCACCTTCCATCAGGTTTTCAGTTGTAGACACGCGTTATAAATCATTTAGGATCTAGACAAACATGGAAAGACAAGCTGGGGTTGCCAGCCAGCCAGCCAGCGGTCTCTCCCGCAGCACAGTCCTTGTCAGAGAGCATCAGAGAGTCTCGGACCCAGGTCAGGGAGGGGCCTCTCGCTTCATTTAAACCTGAGCCTCCTAATTAAGAGAAGTGACCAGGCTGAAGGGAAATGGCCTTTCACACCAGAGGCACCTGGCTGGGCACGCAAATGTTGGAACATGGAGGGGAGTCATCCCATTAAAAACAGAAACACAAAGCCAAGGCCGCACAGCCGCGCAATTCTCCCTGGTGGCTACACAGAGGGGCCATTAACCTTAGTGCAAAGCCCTTACAGAAAGGAGTTTGCCTGTGGACAGTGAAGTGGATTTGCAGACCGTGACCCCAGAGCCCATCATGCTGGGACGGTCCCTCCCCAGGTGGGCGGGGTTCTTGGGCTGAGGTGAGCACTGGGGGCACCATATGTGTCCCATGAGTAGTCGACATACTGAGTGGAAGCCTGTTCAGCCATGCCTGGTGGGGGCTGGAAAGTTGGGGTTTCAGGATCACCTCCCCTCGAGGGGGAGCCTGTCTCTACAGCGACATTTCTTGAGGAGAGGTCCTCTTCACCCTCTAAAGTGACAGACATGGAACGATGCCCTCTCTCAGGCATGGGGCATGGGGGTGACCCACCTGTCGCAGAAGGACTGGGCGCACCTTGTGTCTTGGCTGCTGCTCCAAGTTCAGCAAGTCCTGCTGGGTGAGCACAGCTGACAACACAGGGACTTAGCCTGAACCCATGTGCGAGCTCCAGGGCTTCCAAAGTGGGACATGCATTAAAGCAAGTCAGAAGTGAAGCCCGCAAGTGAGAGGACTTCCCCTGGACTCGGAGTCCAGTTTAGGAAGAAGTGATGAACGTGTGATCACGCCACAGAGCTGCCTGGAACCCAGCGAGAGTTCCTAGAGATGGGAGGATAATCTCTCGAGAACCTAGAGATGGGAGGGCTCATCTTTCTCCACTTAGTCCTCAGCCAAGTGGCAGGAAAGAGCTGGCCAGAATTTCTGAGTGCCTTACTGAAGAGAATTCATCGTTGTTCAGATTTGGTGATTAAATAGAAAAAGACTAATATTCCTTGGTGGGTTTCCTGAAGGAAGGCCAGGTCCTGGCTAAGCCCGCGTGGGAGAGGTAGGGCTGAGTATAGCGTGTCTGATCCCAGGGTCTGGGAGAGGCGGGCTGAGTCCAGCGCAGTCACAGGGTCGCTGTCCTGTTCTTCTCACATGTGTCTGAGAATGTTTATTAGACTGACTCAGAGGTCGATGCTGTTTCACATCAGGACTTCTTGCAGAACTTCTCGGTGGGGAGGAGGCTGCCAGACACCTGCCGCACAGGCTCCTGCCCTGTCCCAGGTCCAGCTGGAACAGTCCCCCCAACCTGGAACCAACTGCACATCCTTGTTTTCTCTCCCAGGCCTCAGAGTTGAGAGAGAAACTATGTTTTATGGGTACAGAATGTGATTTAAGCTGGGTACGGTGGCTCTGGCCTATAATCCCAGCACTCTGGGAGGCAGAGGTGAGTGGACTGCTTGCGCTCAGGAGTTGGAGACCAGCTTGAGCAACAGTGAGACCCTGTCTATAAAAAATAGGCAGGTGTTGTTGTGGGTGCCCGTAGTCCCAGTTACTCAGGAGGCTGAGACAAGAGGATCTCTTGAGCCCAAAAGTTTGAAGTTGCTGTGAGCTATGATGCCACAGGACTCTATCGAGGGTGACAAAGTGAGACTCTGTCTCAAAAAATAAATAAATAAAATAAAATAAAAAGAATATGATTTAACTGGTTATAAGCTCACCCAGAAGTGAAAATCCACAAAGTCTCAATAGGCATGTTTTGATGAAGTTGAATTGAAAAAATCAAGACACGGGAAGTATTTTCTGGAAATGCACCCCCAAGGGTCAGCATGAGGGACATCAGAGAAGACTTTGGGGGGCTCTGGGACTTGCAGCCAGCCCTCCTGTAGGTCACCCCACACAGGGTGGGGAAGGTCAAGGTCATTTTCATCATTAGTGAAGTGGTTGGGAGGAATTACTGCCAGAAATTTTGAACACTGCTGTTCAAACAGAATCATAGCCTGTACTCCCAGGGAGGGTTGGGATAACAACACCGGCTTTTCTCAGACAAACAGGGCATCTGATTGCTTTTCCAACAAAGAGCTTTCACCCTAGATTTATGAAACTGAAACCATACTTGCCTTGCTGCTATCACCCCACTATCCCAGGAGAGGCACCTTTAAATACTTGTCAATATATCCCGTGACTCCCGAGGCCAGCAGAAATAGTTTGTCCACGAGGAAAATGCACTTTTCTCCCGCGTAACTCAATGAGTGAGCAGACAGAGGTGGCAAGTCGTCACACTGACTACAGGGGACTCTTCACAACAGCATCATGAACTTGGTGCCATCTGGCAAAAAGGAGAAAATTCTCAAGAGGTAAAAGAGCTGGGATTTGGGCTTAGAGCACTCAGCAGGGCGGCAACTCTGCGCTGCTGTGGACTGCAGGTGGGCAGCACCTCTGGGCCACGAGCTCCCCCAGCTTTCTGAAGTCACACCGTCTCAGGTCCAGACCTGGCAACACGTGAACAGCATTTCAGTTCTGCTCGCCGGCCCCCTCAGGTCGGGGCATTCCTGATTTGGCTTTTGTAAGGTGTCTTGAGCCATCTGGGTAAAAGTCTCAGCAGCCCGGAGTCACATTCCTCCTGGTACAGACTGAAACATACAAAGAGGAGATGAGGCAAATGAATCCAGGGAAAATGGCAGGCCACCCTCCACTTCTAAGTTCCACGTCCTTGTGGTGCTCCTGTTAAAATTCATGCGTCCTGCCCAGTCTAGGGACACACTCAGGTACTCGTGGGCCCTGCTTTGATGTGGAAGCCAACCCCAAACCACAGAGTCCTTGGGTCCCACCGGCAGAAGTCCTCCCCGGGGAGCGTCTGCTGGTTCCTCTCAACGTTACAGAGCCATTTTCCGTGTCTGTCCTCCTCTCACCACTGCCGTGGGAGCACACCGCACGGTCAACCTGTTCTTCTCACATACTCACATCGTCTCAGATTACAAGTTGCTTAGTAAATACACATTTCATGTGCACTTTTGAAACACTGGGTCTAACAATTTTTCCTTCAGAATACACAGCAGCCGGGCCCCACGCCCAGAGTGCAGCCACACGGCCGCGTGATGGACACTCCCTTCCCTGTGATGCTGGATTCCAACCCAAAAGTTGGCCCTATAGAAAAGCTCCCTGACAATCAGCTGATGGCCTGTCCCAGAGGCTCAGGACATTCCCGTGAGATGTCCAGCTTTGCAAGGACAAGCTACCATAGAGAGGCCAGTGAACAGGACAATGAGGTCATATGTCCAGGGTTGGGCAGGGAACACCTCAATCAAAAAGCACTCACCCTCACATCACTCTGCCAGAAACCACTTGCTTGCTTGTCTTCAAGACACACCTTTTTTATATTTGTCCTAAGTTGAAGAATCCATCTGTATTCAGACACTGGAGATGTGTGTCTACTGCAGGTGGAAAGTGGCTCGTAAGCTCTCAATGTTCTTGGTAGAGACGGCTGACGGAAGGGAGGCAGCCCGAGGCCCACAGGGGCCTTGCAACTCTCTCCACACACCTGGTTCTGGAGAGAACACGCCATACTGCTGACTGGTGGTGACTGACAGTCCCAAAATATTCCTGAAGTGCACGATCAACGTGATAGGGCTTGTTTAAAGTAATGCACACATGATTCCTGCTCTAAAATCAGACAGTGCTGGTGAAAAAGAATCTGTAGTGATGTGCCTGTGTGTGCCGTTGGGGAAGGCTTGCAGTGTCTCTGGGAACAAGCACCTCGGCCGTGTGTGTTCACACATGTGTGTATGTCCAACTAACAGGCAAAGACATTGTGTATGGGATTTAAAGCAACTTGAATAAACACTGGGCTGGGGAAGCCAGATACGTGTGATGGGGATGCTCGTGTGGGTGGTCCTCCAGTCACCAGGGGATG
>NW_003852621.1:1811549-1826673 GCF_000181295.1 Otolemur garnettii
TGTGGGGGGTCCTCCAGTCACCAGGGGATGATCCTGTGGGGGGTCCTCCAGCTCACCAGGGATGCTCGTGTCGGGGGTCCTCCAGTCACCAGGGGATGCTCGTGTGGGTGGTCCTCCAGTCACCAGGGGATGCTTGTGTGGCTCTTTTTATAGCTGCATAGTATTCCATGGTATACATATACCACAATTTGTTAATCCATTTATGGACTGATGGGCATTTGTGCTACTTCCATGACTTGGCAATTATGAATAGGGCACTGCAAGCAAAGCAAAAAGACAGTCTTCAGATGGGAGGTTTTTGCAGGTTATGATTGTGACAAAGGTCTGACAACTAGAATTTACAGAGGACTCAAAGTAATCAATAAAAAAAAAAAATTTCTTCGTGGGCAAGAGACTTGAACAGAAACTTCTCTGAAGATGACAGGAAAATGGTCAACAAACACATGGGAAAATGCTCATCATCTTTAATCATCAGAGAAATGCAAATCAAAACCACTTTAAGATATCACCTAACTCCAGTAATATTAGCCCACATCACAAAACCCCCAAACTGCTGGTATTGGCGTGGATGTGGAGAGAAGGGAACACTTCTACACTGTTGGTGGGATTGCAAATTAATACAGCCTTTTTTGGAAAGAAGTTCGGAGAATTCTCAAGGAACCAAAAGTTGACCTGCCATTTGATCCTGCAATTCCCTTACTAGGTAGCTACCCAGATAAAAAAAAATCATTTTACCACAAAGACACTGGCACCAGAATGTTTATGGCACAAGGGTCTTTTTCTTCTCTGAGCCTCCTACCCAGTCTGAATGCCAGAATATCTGTGTGCCAGGTAGCAGGAGCTGGGAAGAGGGCCTGGAATGGATACAGGCCTGGAATGGATACAGGCCTTCGAGAGGACCCTGTATGTGCTCATCTGGGCAGACTCATGTTCATTCCTGTGTGCACACACACAGACATGCACACCACATTCACACACACGCAGACATGCACACACCAACATACACTCACAGACATGTGCAGCACATATTCATGTGTACACATGAGTGCACACACACAGACCTGTGCATGCCAACATGTACACATATGCAGACATGTGCATGCCACACATGTACACACATATGCATGAGTGCACACACACTGTTCTGTGAACTTTTAAATGTTTGACATAACATACATGGAATACTTGTAAGGTGAATCTTGAACTTCATTGGTGGTGTTACCAACAGGCCATCACTTATTCCATGGCAATAAAAGGCCCCCAAGTTCAAGGAAGTTGTAATTAAACTTGTTCCCTTCATACTGCTACCTAGCAGGGTTCCTTCCAGTCCCTCTCACAGAGGGTTTGCTGGCTATCTCAGTGAAGCAAGCCTGCCACTGCCCGTCCACCTAGCTAATGAGCTGTGAGGGGCTGGCTGCAGCAGGGGAACAAACAGCTCCCAGTGCCCTTATTTCCCCTCCTCTCCCACTCTCTGCTGGTACTTCCTGGCCCTCTGGTCTGCAAATATCTCAATCAGCTGATTATGTTTCCAGACCTGGTGATCATTGAACAAGTATTTTAAAAGGACACTTTTTAAAATAAATTTTAATTATTTGCATCTAGTTGAGACTTAGCAAAAAGTATTTGAGGCCATTTCATGGGAAGAGGGCACACATAATTTTGAGAGGTTTTGCAGGTTTCTTACGAAGGAAAAGAACAGGGCATGCCCAGTGAGAACCGGTGTAGAGTCCTGAGATTGGGAGTGATGCTGTGAGTATCCCCCTGATATTCTGAGTTCTACCTTCCAGGCAAGGGGCCCCTGGATCTGGAGCAGGACAGCTGTCCCCACAGGGCCCCTATGGCTAGCCAAAACTGGCCTCCTAGTCTGTCTACACAGGCCTGCAGTTGACTGTCCACAGAAGGCCCCAAGAGACAGCTATCCATGTGGGACCCCCACAACCATCCAACACAAGCTTCCTGCTCCATCTATACAGCCCCCTGCTCTGACTGTCTACAAGAACAGAGCGGAATATTGAAAGGATTATTGTGCTCTCTGTGCTGAGAGGAGGTCTGTCTCCTTCTCCTCTTACCACAGGGTGATTCTCATGGAACAAATGGCTCATCGCACCTCCAGCTCCACCTGCGAGAATTCCTTGATGTTAGTTGAGTTGTGTGCGTCTTGCCCAAGGTCAACCTCCTGCATCCCGAGCTCCAAGACATCTATGAAAAAGTCACTTCACAAGTATTTTAATGTGTTCCGCCAGTATTAAGTTTGCCAGAGCTGGCAATTTCAGATAACCAACAAAACTTTTTGGAGTACATGTGTCCAAAGCACTGAGCAGGACACACTCACTAGTGGGCATCACCTGTCTGAAATGTCAGCATGATCGGGCCTCCTGCGCTGTGGTCAGCAACTCTGTTGTTTATGTGTTTACGTTTGAATATTTGTATGCCATTCATCTTTTGTTGTATTGTATTGTATTTGCCATTTCTCTCAGATATCTAAGACTTACTTCTGAAGTCAGGGAAGGATCTATTTTCATGCTATGTAAAGTCAAACCCCACAGGATCGACAACACAAAGAGTGAATCCCAGTGTGACCGTGGACTCCAGTTAGTGATGCTGTGTGACACTGGCTCATCATTGTGACAGCTGCACCAAAGGAATGCAAGAAGCCAGTGATGGGGGAAGGAAGGGGTATCTGAGGACACCTTGTTTTAACTACACTGGTTGCTGTAAACCTAAAACTGATCTTAAAAAAAAAAGCCTATTTTTAAAAAGTCGAGCAAAGTGTGTATGTGCTAAAATGATTTTCTCTGTGATGTGAGCAGAATCTAGAGTCCTGGGTATAAAGTTTGAAGGACACCCAGTGGCTGATGTCCAAGAAGCCTTTTGCCTCACCATGTCCAGGGTGAGACAGTGCTAAGATGCTTGTGAGCAATTGTGGTGCCTGGAAGTTGTCTGAGATTTGAACTCAGCACTCAGAACACTTGCCTATAGCAACAGGTGCTTCTGAGTCTAGCCGTGCTTCACCCAGGCTAAGCTGGGGTGGAAAATGGAACACCCCCTCCCACATAGCACTGCCTCCTTCCCTGCCTACCACCTGGACAGGCCCTCCCACCCACGCAGCCCACACCCACCCATGCCCTTGGTGTCCCTGAAACCACCACCTCAGTCTCCCAGGCCTCTGGGCCACACATTGGCATTTAATCTTCCACGCTCCAGTGGCGACCTGTCCTGGCCATATGCAGATGGGAAACATGGGATCTGCCGGGCCTTCGGGCACTGACCCAGGGTTCACTCCCAGGATTGTCTGAACATGAGCTCTTCCCGCTACCTGCTCCCTTCTTCCACCTCAGGGGCTAAATTTTAAAAATGAAAACAATTCAGCTTTATTTTTTATTTAAATTTTTGACATCTATAAGCTATAATGTGCATCTTTCCTTTAAATCTCAATAGGTAAATTTGGATAGTCTAGAAAAAATATTTTCTGAAAAATCATAATTGAATTGTTTTTATTTCTTGTATTTAGTTTACTACATAGTTTTTGATGTTAATATGTTTAAATGTATGATTTGAACACTAATTTTTTAGATCACTATTATTATTGCTACACATCATGGGAAAATCATGTTACTACAGGATGAGAACTGACTCTGCTGAAAAAAAAAACCCAAAGAATTAGAAGCAGAAAAATATAATTTATAATTATTATGCTGCTTCTACTTCATTAGGTATCCAAACATTACCCGCCCAGAACAGAACACCAGACACACGTGATCATCATTGAACCCGTCCCCTCTGACATGCTGGTGACATCATGCAAACCATGCTGTGGACACGTTTCATGGTTTTCTCGTTTTCAGGTGTTTTCTGAGGTTGAGGACAGCAGGTGTTGTAGGAGGCGGTCTACGTACCCCACGGTCCCTGCAGCTGTGCCTCCGCCTGGGCTCATTCCTGTGGTCAGTGTTCAGAACCACAGCCGCTGGGCCTTGTTCCCTGGGGGCAGACATGACCGGCAGGCCACAGTGACACCAGGGCCAGCTTAACCCAACAGCCAGCGCAAGCCCTGAGGCCTTGGAGCCCAGCACTGCACGGGGGGCGGGGGGGAGCTTCAGGGGCAGCTTCTGGTCACTTTAATACCCACATGAGTAGAACCTGGAAAGTGAGCATGAAAACTACCTGCATCGTTTACAGTACTTCTCCAGTGGAGTTGGAAGCCTCCTCCACACAGGCCAGCAGCATGTGCAGGTTGTTGAGAAAGGGGAGGGCTCAGTATTCAGAGAACCAGCAGGGCCAGCAGGGAGAGGGAGAGACAAGGAACACCCTGCCCACATTGGTTTCTATACCTGCAGCTTCACTCAGAACAGCATGGAAAGGTGGGACCTCCTTTGCTGGAGCCTAGGGCACACTGGAGGGCCTGGGCTTTGTGGGCAGGTCACTGGGGCTGCTCAGTGAGTGTCCTGAGTGTCACCCATCCTCTCCCTAGCAGTAGCAGCCTCCAGAGCAGATCCCTGCCTGTTCCGTAGACAGGAGCGTGGACCAGGCCAAGGAGTCTGGCTCTGCCTCAGGGTCTACTGCGAACAACCAGTGCTCTGCTGAGGCCGCCAGTCCCTATAGGTAGCGGCCCAGATCCCGAGCAAATATGCCTTCCCAGGCTTCCTAACACTGACACGAGGGAGGGCCATCATTGTTCTTTACCCATTTCAGAGGCAGCCACCAGTGGTTCTTCCTGGCCTTAGAGTAATAGCCAGACTAGGGAAGCTCCTGGTGTGGGAGCATCCCTGTGGCCCCCAGCCTACATGAGCCTTCAGCCTTCCTGCTTGTGCTGGGGAGGCAGAGAGCATAGGGTGCACCTGAGCACCGTGTCTGCTTCCACTGACAGACCAAGTCTGAGAAAGTTGTTTAGAACGTAACTTGTCTGAGGCTCTACTTATCTTCTTTCCAAGCATAGGCTTAGCGCAGCCCCTTCTTTTATAAAACTGTCCAGTTGCACAGAAATTGTAAACATGCTGTCTGCCTCCTCATCCCTCCCACTCCCAGCCCTCTTGGAGGAAGTAGGCTGGGCCCTCTCAGTAACTCTTGTTTATGTCTGGGCCCATTACCACAAAGAACACTTTTATTTGAGGGCTGAATACCACACAATCATTATAAAACAAATTGTTTTCCACTGCTTGAGAGTCAGAGAGAATAACCCTGGAGCCGCCGTGGTCCCCTATTTAAATAAACTAACGTCATTGCTGGGCACTGGAGGGGCCTGTGCTGCCAGCCTACCCCACCCAGGGCCCACTTGTCCTCCAGACCCCACATCTCTGGCCCCCAGCCTCCGGGCTCTGCAGGCTGGTCCCAGGTCACCCTCTCCACAGCTGTGCAGACCTGCAGTGTTCTGTTACCTGGGTGTCTGATTGCCGGGATGATGGGGTTGAGGCCCAGGCCACACGTCCCCAGATCCTCTACAAGGCCCACCCCTCCGCAGATCTTACTCCTACCTCCTCTCCACCCCTAGGGCCTCCCTCCCTCCCTCCACCTAGGCCTCAGTAAGTCCCATGCCTCCAGTGACCCTGGCTCCAGCCAACCATGCTATAGGGCTCTGAGAGACCCCTCTCCCAAGGCTGTCCACTGGAGGAGGAGGGCCACAAACTCCTTCTGGCCACTGAGGCCTTGGAGAGGGAGGAGGGGGTAGACTGAGGCTCAAAGGCCCTTCTGACTCTCCAGCCTGCCAGGTGGGGCTGTCACAGGAGGGGATCCAGGGGACCTGGAGCTTCCATTGTAGCTGCTGAGTCTGCTGTGTCCACTTGGGGCTGACACCACCTCCAAGAAGCCTTCCAGCTGGGCTCTTATGGAGGAGCTTGGGGTTGGGGGGCTGCTCATCAAGGTGACTCAACCGTGCTGTACAAGTCTGATTCCAGTCATAAATTCCACAAAGGAGAGAGGGTCCTGGGGCTGCCCCTCGCCCTTCAGGCCTGCCCCGCAGCCCAAAGCCCATTCCAGGGCCCTCCCGAAGGCCCCCTCCTTTTGTCCAAGGTTTGTCCGGGTCTGGGTCCCGGGCAGTGTCGCCCCGCGCACCTGGATCCTCCTGGGGTCCGGGCGGCCGTGGCTCTTCCGCCCCGCAACGGGCTCAGCGATCGCCACCTTCGACGAGGATCTAACGCGGGTGCCGAGCCGGCTGCGGTGTCCTCGGCAGCTTCCAGGAGAGTATCGCTCAGTACTTTGAGAGCGGCAGAAAAGCAGCGCCTGCAGGGAAGAAACCGAAGAAGAAAAAAAGCGACAGGGAGCCAAGGGAAGGAGCTTGGAGGCGGGCGACTGCAGGGTCCGGACAGGCAGAGGAGCACAACTCCTGCCTCAACCTCGCGGGAGCAGCCCTGAGCTCCACAGCGACAGCGCTTTCGGTTTGCCAGCGCTCGCGGGCCACTGGTTCCCAGCTAACCCCTCCCAGCCCCGGGTGGCTGAGCCTGTCCCCACAAGTACCAGGCTGACCGACTGAGCTGGGCTCACGGGATGGGTACGAGCATGGCCATGGGGTGGGAGAAGGCCAGGTCCGGTTGGAGGGGGAGCCTCGGTGGGGAGTCTCCCAAGTGGGGTCCGGATGGAAGGAGCCCTTACAAAGCTCTGCCTGGGGTGCTCAGGAAAGCAGCTGGGGGACCCTGATCAGGGACACGATGAGAGGCTACAGATTGGGGCGAGCCAGGAGCGGGGTAGGGCCTGGCAGTTCTCAGCCGCGCGTGTGGCTGTGCGTCCCGGGAGGGAGACTGGCTTGTGGCATCCTCTGAGGTTTGGAAGGGTGGGATATTGTCTCCCCTGGAGAAGACCAGGGTCCTAAAAAGGTGAGGAGAACGTCAGCTGGTGAGGGGACCTCGAGCCCCGAGAGTCGCAGTCCTGGCTTGCGGGCGCATCCTGCCTGGCCCGCTGACGCCCGGGGTCGCGTTCCTGCCTGCCACCCCGCGGAGCGCCTGGGTCTGGGCTCATTCCGTGTCCAGCCCTCTTTGCCCTACGGCTGTGGCTGCTCAGCTCATCCCTTGGGCCTGGTCGTTGTCTTTCAGGGCCTTTCTGTGGCCAGTTAAGCTCTCCAGGGGCAGCAGGACAGAAAAGGGTCTTGAGGTGTCAGCTGAAGACCTCCCCCCATCCCCAGTCTCGTCTGGGTGCTGGAGCAGGTGAAAGAATCCAGTTCCCCGAAGAAAAATGATGGTAGTTTCTCAGCAAAACTAGCGTGTTCGGGACCGATGGACTGAGGCGGGAGTTCAGAGACCTGAAGGAACCTCTTCCCCTAAGAGTCCCCCGGGAAAGCAGGCACTGGAAGGAAAGGCCTCGGGCTGGAGGGGAGCCCCGCAGCAGGCGCACAGGGCGCCAAGCCCGCGGGTCCAGGGCCTCCGGCGCCTGCACCTGCCTCCAGGGCTGCTGGCGCTCGGTGAGGTGCAGGGCGTCCCTGGCGTCAGCGCTGCAGAGGGAACACCGAGACTCAGGCAGCCTCTGCCTTCCCTCTCCCACCTCCCAGTACTGCCTAATCATGCTCACCTAGCCCGGTAACTTTCCTGCTATCCTTTAAAGGTCAAGATCCACCCACCCCTGCCCTCTCCCCACTCCCTTACTGCAAGGCAGATGAGGAAAGCAGGGTACATAGGGACTCGAACCCGCGCTGGACGAAGGCACATCGTTCCTACGCGGTGCAGGCCAAGTTGGCCCTGCGGGGCTAGAATCACGGAGGCCTCAAAACAAAAGTTCTTCCCCAGACCCCCCTTACCCCGTGAGAAGGTGTCAGGGTTAAGCCATGAGATTTGCCCTTTCTCTTCGTCTTGGAGAGGAGAGGCAGGAACTTCACCTTCCCCGGCCTCCACGCTACTCTTGCGAGCAGGCAGCCATTCTTTGATGGGCCGTATTTATTCCAGCTGTGCTCTGTTTGTGTGTCATTTCTCCCTTTTCCTCTGGAATCATTATTTGTGGCAGAAAACAAAAGGTGGCCACTGGTGAAATGGAGCAGAGGAGGAGTATTTCTGAGGACCGGGCAGATGAATACGGGTGTTTTCCCTTAAAGGTCACCAAGATGAAGGGGAGGGGTGGTTGTGTCTGATCAGCTCTTTCTTGAATTTATTACTGGAGAGCATTAACTAATTACCGGATCAGAGAAATGAAAAGACAAATATTCTTCAAAATAACTGAAGGTAATTATAACCCTGTTGTTGACACTAACGATTAATAATTGATCAAGAGTTACACACAATAAATTGTCAATTTATCTCCCCACAAAAATGGGAGTGCTTGTGTGGCACTGCGCTCTGCTTCTCTCCGCTGGCATTCTCTGCACTGGAGGCAGCCCCAAACCTCACAGTAAATTCTTCAAGAATATTAGATTTAATTTGTTCTTAGCTCCATATGGAACAACGTAAAATTGGGACACCTTTTAAAAAGACTTTTCTTTATTGTCTTGAGGACAGTTTTAAACAAACAAACAACATTCTTCCTCTTTCCTTTTACCTGGGATTGCAAAAGAACAGACAGCAGGTATTTCATAACTCATCCTTTCTTATTGTATTACCTCCTAAATAATGTCTTCAATTTTTATCTTTCTTAGAAAGAGGGAAAACACTCTGCCCCCACACATCCCTATTCTCTGCCAGGAGGGTGGCCAGGACAGAGGTGCCAGCACAGCCTGTGTTCCTCCTTCTGCAGAGGGAGCAGGTGAAGGGACAGGGAGAACATACAAGTGGACTGACTGTTCCCTGAAACTGGAGTAAGAAGTGTTTTTTCTTCTGCCCATCACTGGCTGAGATCCAAGAGCATATTGTCCAATGTGAGATTCCCAGCCTTCTAGCCAAGGCAAAGGGGAGGGCTAGTGAGTGCTTTCATTATGGCCAATAGAAGCTAATATTCAGCAACTGGAAAATTATATTGTCATAGATTACTTCTCCTTATAATTAGCCTTTAAAATATCTGTAGGGATTTGTCACTTGCATAAAGGTTTGAAAATACATCAAAGGGACAGTCCCCCTTGAGATTTGTAGAAATTCAAATGATGTTAATCATAATATCCACATATCACAGACAGTTGTGTATTGTTCCCAAGATAGCCCCTTGGGTTAACGCATTTTAAAAATATTTAAAATGCTATTTTTGTAAAATCCGTTTGAAAAACACATATTTAATTGATCTATTCATATCTTTAATTTGTAGTTTAAATGAATGTTTTCCTTGGCATTTTCAATGCACTAAAGAAAATTATATAGTGATAATTATTGTATAAGTTACTTAGAGAAAATTTTCTAATAATTCGGGGGTGCTATTTAAGTTTGAAAATGCTTGTCTCTGTTAGGACCATAAATTGGTTTGGAATGATTTCTTTTTTTTCAAATTGTTATCTAATTAATTGGGCTCTAATAGTGGTAGTCTAATGTACATTTATTCTGTATCTTTTAAAAAACAAAGGCTCCACTTTACTTTTAGCCTCTCTAATGAATATTTCAATGTAATTGTAAATGACCCGAAAGCGCGCTGGAGCTGTGGAGGGCGGCTATTTCATCTCTGCGTTTCGTCGCAGTAGTCCGCACCTCCTGGAGTCTGCAGATAACTGATAAACGCTGGCTTTGCAAAGGGCCTCCTGGAGACACCCCTGGCCCCCGGCACTCCCCCATCTTCAGAACCCCCGCGGCGGCGGCCGGGCAGGGGTGCGGGCGAGGGCACCCCAGGATTCCAGGCTGTGCTTAGCCAGGCGGGGCCGCCCCCAGCCCCCTGCCTCTCCAGCCCGCCCGCCCCTCCTGCCTCGCCTCAGACAAAGGTGGATGGAGTTCTTTCCAAGTTTCAAAGGCAGTTGCTGGGCAGCTTTTGCAGAAACAATAACTCTTTTATTGGGAACAAATGTTGACATTTGACGGGCGCGGAAGGCAGCGCCCGCGCCCGCCACCGGGCGAACGCCCCTGGTGCTCTCCACAGCGCCCGGCCCCCGGGGCCTACCTGAGATTAAAGCACGAATTCCGATAAATCAGCCCTAATGCAGCCCCGGGCGGCGGAGGGCAGAGGGGCAGTCCCGGCCTGGTCACGCGGGCGCCGAGCCGAGGAGCCGGGAGCGCTCAGGGCCTGCGCTCGGACCGCGGCAGAGTCGGGGCGAAGGCCCTGAAGCCCCAGGCGCAGCGCTCCGGGCTCCCGGCTGCTCGGTTTTGCCCACGGATCCCCGACCTTGGTCAACCACTGCAAAGATGGATTCTCTCTTGGCTGGCTACGTAATTTTGCATTAACAAGAAAACAAAAAATACAACTCAGACCCCCGATTAGCTGCCTCCTCCGCGCCCAGAGAAGAAAGTCTTCCTCCCTCGTTTCTTCTGTGACCTTTCCCCGTGACCTGCGCCGAGAGGAGCCCATAAATTGCTCCGCATTTCTTTACAAAGATCCCTCTAAACACCTGCAGGTTTTCTGTCCTTAGTGTATTTTCAAAAATCGAGTTCTGCAGAAAGAAATTCAGATCAGGAGACAGGGTGGGTAAGTTATGGAAATCTTTGATAATTTGTTGGGTATATAAACATCAAAGAAACCTCCTTAGCCTTGGCTAATCTCCTGAGCTGCTTTGAGTTTTCCCAATTGAAATGTGCAGTTCCTCCAAGAGAATAGGATGGGGAGGGGTACAGGGTGAGGGAACTGGGATCCGTATCCAGGTAAAATAATACCCCCTGCCCCCCAAAGACAAGCAGCTTCCCCCCAGGCTTCAGTCCTGAACACACGAAGGGAGATCAGTTTGTGCTTGGAGGTTCCTCTCCAGTGCTCCGCACCTCCCTAAGAGATGTATTGCTTTAAATGTTGTATCTTCATTAGAGCTCCCTGTCTTTCAGTGTTTACTTTGTTATATGTTGTTAACTTTAATATTTTTCACTGAAGTCTTCAAAACATTCAAGTTAGAATGTTACATCTAACGGAGATATATTGCGGCCATGGGCACTTAATTCCCTGCTGATTTAGGAAATGTGGTTAATGTTAATAAAAGCAAAGTACTTAGGACCATGATATTGCAATATAAAATGCTTCCCAGAGGGAAGAAATCATTATCTTTATGGAAATTCTATGAAGGTTGTATGTCTAAAACCAAACCCTGCAAACACTCCAAACTCACTCCTGCTTCTCCAGACCTAGAGTTTCTTGGCTTCCAGACGCACTGCCACAGAGTGGCAGGTCTTACCGTGTGAAAAATCTTCCTCTCCCCAGCAAACAGCTCAGCCTCCAAAATTTCCATATGTATTACTAGGGGAGGCAGGGAAGAGAGAAAATAGTCTCCACCCCAGAGACTGACTTTGTGTCTGACCTCCAAATTCTTAAGTGTTTAAAACCAACAAAATGCATGAGAAGTAATAGAAAACCCAAACCTAGGTCTACCACAATAGCTCCTCCCCACGGGCCTGGTTCTGTGTCCAGTTAGCAGTCTCCTGGCTTGGCCCCAAGTATCTAAGATTACTTTCAAATACCCTTTCTAACAAGACCCCAGCAAGAGGCCACTAATTTCTATGGCACAAAAGCCACTGGAGAGAGATCCGTTTGTCAATATCAACTGGCCCAGCAATTTCCCATCCTCAGACACATCAGTCTATCGGAGCTGGCAGATGTTTAGACAAGATTTTATAAATTGTTCAATATCAGCCCATAATGAACCCCAACTGACCATTCCAAAGCAGCTAAAAGCATTGGAGACCTCCCCACTGGGATCCAATAATGCGCTCACATAGCAACATTATTAATCATGGAATAAAATAGATGAACCTCTTGAAAAATAAGTGTATGATTGATTAAAGGGCAATCTAAGAAGCTATTATTCTTGTTTTATAACCGTAAGTTATATTCACTCAATTTATCTTTGGAGAGGAAATAAATGATTGTTCATTTCTTTTCTGAAATTATATTATATGGATATCCTTATAATTTTGCTGAAAATTAAAGTGACAGTTTTGCTGCTTTGCTTTTATGATACTAATCAAAGGGAGTGTGTTACTTGACTACAAATTTTAGACTTGTCCTATAATTAGAAAGTGAGTTACACAATAAAGAGGCCATAGTCTCTTGTTTAAAGGTTTCTTTCCCCCCAGGGTAAAGGTAACAGCCACTGGAAGGAAACTGGATTCTTCCCCTTGATCTTCACCTTGTGTTTAATGTGAGTTATATGAGAAGGAGAGGCAAGAGATTGTTCAATAATCTGAATAATTATGCCAATTTGGTTAATTTAGCTCTTAAAAAGACAATTATTTCCATCAGTACTTCATTGAGGGGGAGGGTAACTATCCATTATCAATATTATTCTCCAGTTTCGCTTATGGAGGAGGTTCAATAAACCAGCATCAGAAATAAATATAAAATGCATAGGGGTGTCAGATCATTTTATTTTGCTTAGTTTTAAAAATTTACACTAACAAGTAATTTGCATATTCAGAGCACAAAAAAAAATCTTAATTTTCTTGCAATACATTTGTATATAAATAATCTAGAACCACAGGTATCTCACTACTGTGCATTTCTCTTTCATCCACCTCTTTTTTAATAAGCATAAGAAAAGAGAGTTTATTTCACACAGCTTTTCATTGAGAAGGGGAGGTCAGATCACCCGGAAGTCAGCATCCCCTGGGGCTCCATACCCAGATCTCTCTTCTAGGACAAATGAGCCCCAAACACCATATTATTGTAGACTAGTCTGTTTTTATTTACAATTTAAGATATAAATTAGTAAAGAATCCGTGTTAAACAACCAACAAAGATTGTATAACCAGCAATGTTCAAATAAAAACCAGGCAGAATTTATTTACAAAAAAGTTTAGATTCAATTGCAATACAACTTGCATAAATTACTAGAAGCTTTATATCATTATAAAAATAAATATCAAATTTGTTTCCACTTCTGAAGTACTCAAGTTCTTCAATCACGTTTTATTTCTACTGTGTACATCTTTTACAAATAAACTTTACAGTAAATCCTATCACACCTATAGAATATATACCGTGGCAATGAAGTGATCAATTCAAGATATCCTGAGAAAAACAGATTGTTTCCAAGAGTCACACATACATCGGGGGAGCTACACTATGCCGACAAGTTCACGTTATGTTCAAGGACAGTCTGTCCGATTGCCATTGCTAGAGTCTGTGGGTGGACAGTGCTGGGTGGGTTCTTCTTGTTTACAGTGGCACGAGATGTAGGCCGGGTTTGGAGATCTGGTTTTTGTATCTGTATGTTTATGAGCTTGAGAAGAGAGAATGGCCTGCTGATTTTTTTTTTCCAAAGCAATTGTGACACCTACCTGTGGACCAAGGAAAAAACCAAATCATCCCAAATCCTTCAGTTCCACACTGACACCATTACATTATAAACTGAATGGATCTGAAATGGTTCCACCTCTCCCATCTTCAAGATCTGCGATTAGTAATTTTGTCTACTTGTAAAGCAACATTTTTTGAGTAACTGCTGTGAGCCAGGAGAACTTCAGAGTCCTGTCTGGTCCATGTGGACATGTGGGTGGGCAGGGCTGGTACAGGACCAGCACTTCACGTGTCTCTTCAGTCTCACCCTATAAACATCTAGAAGGTTTCAGAGACCTTAAGTTTCAGCAGTACTAACTCATCAAAGCAGGTGTCTATTATGTGTCTAGCATAGTAAAACTGGTTCCAAATTGCATTCAAATGCTCACATTTTAATAATCTATTTTTTCAAAGAGGAAAGAACAGCAGTGTTGTAATATGTATTCCAGTTAAAGGAAAGACTCTTCAAAGCAGAACTGGAGCCAAATAGGGAATCTATGAAACAGAACAGATACTCTCTCCCTTCTAGGAGAAAATAATAATAATAACACCAAAGAAGACTGAAATGTTCTATCTTCCAACCTCATGGCAGGAGCAAGAAAAACAGATCAAGCTCGCATACAGTGCAGTCGGTGCCGGAGCTCCGCGGCTGAGGGCACAGGTGCCCACTTACTTGCATGGCTGTGCTGACCCCTCTATAGGTAGGGCTGGACGCCCCCGCCAACCACGGTGCAGCCCTCACTGGCATCTGTGAGGGGAGGGGGCAGTTAGTCAGAACCCGACCCCCAGTCGCTGCCTCACAGGGCAGACCACATGCACCCACCACCCCAGGCCCCGTGCAAACGGCACATGGGTCAGAAACCTGACTGCCTCTGCCACCACTATCTAAGACACATTCTGGTAACGGGCCCTAACTCTCATTTCCTTTCCCCTTTGAACTCTTTTATCAGGCAGCCTGAATTAGGAACAGAGGAGACAGAGAAAAGCCTTGAGAAATGAAAACCGGCTCTTATTTTCCGTTTTGCAAACAGAATGCCTCTGAGAGTAACTGGGAACGTTTTGTTTCCTTCTAGCCAAAGGCAGAAAAGAGGACCCAGCTGCGACTCCGCTTAGCAAAGAGACACCAAAAGGAACCCCAGCTTCGTTCAACCAGCCAGGAGACAAGCTGTCATCTGCATTTCCGGGCTGTTTGTGTTTTGCAAAACTCTTTAAAAACAGCCATGATACTAATAACAGTAAAACTAATAGTAATTGAACAAAAAGTCAACAATAACGGGGTAAGCCTGAAGAGAGGGCCCCGCCCTCTCTGGCTTCACCCTCCAGCGCCTGGGCCGCAGCCCCGCTCACTCTGCCCAGGGAGGATCAGGATCTTTCCCCTGAGCTCCTCTAAGCAGCTCGGTTTCCGGGCTTCCCCCGGTTGTCCCAGGAGCTCTGCCCGGCCAGCGATGCGGCCGGCTCCCCCGCCCCGCTAGACCCCGAGCAGCCTACCTTTCTTGGGCTCGTAGCCGCCCCCGGGGGGCCTGTAGTGGGGCTCTAGCGGGTGCGCGCCCGCCTTGCCCGCGTCGCTGGCCGCCTTGGGTGCCGCGTGCAGCGCCTCGCTGGGGGCCGCGGCCGCCGAGTTGTACCGCAGGAGCCCCTGGCCCTGCAGCGCCGCGTTCAAGTTCCCGTAGTTTGTGTAGTTGCCATAGAAGGGAGACGTGTAGTAGAGGTGGCGGCCGAGCAGCGGCGAGGCGGGGTAGGGTGAGCCGCCGGGCGGGGCCCCGGACGAGGCGGGCGCGGCGGCTGCAGGCAGCCCCGGAGGCCCACAGCCGGGGCCCAAGCTCGGCTGCTTGAGGTCCGAGGTGGCGATCTCGGCCAGCGACCACAGCTTGGGCTTGCTGGCAGGCGGCGG
>NW_003852621.1:1826776-1835160 GCF_000181295.1 Otolemur garnettii
GGCGCCTCCACGCCAGTGAGCGGAGACGAGGTCACCGGCTTGGGCGGTGCCAGGCCCCGCTCGCCGTCCTCGTCGTCGTCCTCGTCGTCCTCCAGGTCATACTTGTCCTTGCACTCTGAGCCCGATTCACACAGCGGGTCCCCTGGGCGGCACGGCAGCTTCTCCCCGTCCGACTCGGCTGAGCACGAGTGGTCCGTGAGCGAGTCGACGTGCAGACTGATCCCTGAGGGACGTGGACGTTGTCGGTGGAGCGGCAGGGACAGTGCAGGCGCCTGAGCCCCCTCCGCCCCACGTCCTGGGGCGCTAGCCCTCCCCAGCTGATCCCTCGCCCCATCCCCAGAGTTGTTAGGGAGAGCCTGACTTCTGGGGAGGACCCAGGAATCGCTCAACCCTATCCCATGGACCCCAAGTGTTGGTGAGCTTCTGGGACTGGGGGTCCAGACCCGAGGTGCTGGGGCGGAGCTCCCTGACCTCAGCCCTGGCCCTGCCTTCCAGGGAAGTTCCCAGAGAACACGCGCCAGCCGCGGGCCGCTCACCTTCGTCCTCCGCCGAGGTCTCGTTGCCCTCCTGCGCCTTGTCGGGGCTCTCCTCCTTGCTCCTGGCAGCGTCGCCCTCGTCCTCGTCCTCATCCTCGCTTTTGTTCCTCGGGGCCCACGTCATCTTGTTCTCCTTCTTGAGGCGCCGGCGCGCGTTGGCGAACCAGGTGGACACCTGCGTGAGGGTCATCTTGGTGATGATGGCCAACATAATCTTCTCGCCCTTGGTGGGGTAGGGGTTCTTGCGGTGCTCGTTGAGCCAGGCCTTAAGCGTGGCCGTGGCGTCTCGAGTGGCGTTCTTACGGTACGCCGGGTCGTTGAGCTGGTACGGGTAGGCCGCGCTGCCGTAGGGGTGGTAGCTGATGGCTCCCGTCATCCCGGTGGTGTGCGCGTCGTAAGGGGCGCCCTGAAATCAACAAGAGTCTGTGAGTGGGGCGCGCGGTGGCAAGGCAGGCACAGACCCTCCGCCGCCCGGCCGCCGCCTTTCTCACTGGGCGTCTCTGGCTTTCAAGCCGCGCTTCCCGCAGCAAAAGAGAAAGAACAGGGAAGTGTGATTTAGGGCTAGCTGTTGATGACAAAATGCACTTCAGTTTTATTCTCGATTTTGTAAAGTGAAATTTTCGATTTCACTTTTCTAAAATGACACGTCTTCCCCTAAACATCCCAGAGCGGCGCTCACAGATGTACACAAACTCGCACGTGTGTGCACACAGGCCTACAGGTAGTTTCTTGATATCTAAATTTCTCTAGATGCTTCAAGGGCCGCTGCTTCCGCGACCTCCCTCGTCCCCGCCCTTATATAGTTAAAAAAACACCCGAAGCCCCCACTCCGCCATTCACTGTTCCAAAGCTCAGCAAATCCAATTTGCAACTCAGAAGCCAGTCACCGTTTCGAATTCTTCAAATACGCGGTAATTAGCATTTTAATTCCTCCTTTAACGTTTAAATTGGAGACATTTGCAGCCTTCACTTCGGTCACTGCTCCTCAGTCGCTGCCCTGAAATTCCACCGCGACCAGCAGTGGCCACGATCCCCGAAATGGCCTCAATCGCCCTTAACATGCTTAGGAGCCGCGCGGGCCAGGCCCAGCTGGACACCGTCAGGCATGAGAGCCCCGGGCCCGGAGAGCGAAGGCAGCTCTCAACGCCAGCACTCCGGCGGCACTTAGATGGGCAGACACCCGCAGACACGTTTTTTCAAAAGCTTGGTCCGAGGGACAGATTAAGGCCGAGACCAGGGTGCCTAGGGCCATACTCCCAAGCCTCAACCGGATGCTCCGTTCCCTCCCCCAACTCCGTGACCCTGCTGCCCCAAGCCCCAGAAAACAAATTCGAACTACCCCAGAGGCCTCAGTGTCGACGGTCCTCTTGCCCCAAGCCCACGCGGGCGAGCCTTCGGCCCTATCTGGACCCTCGGCAAGCTGTGATGCCTTAACCAGAGACAACCCACGACAGTCTCCATCCGCGGCGGAATCTCACTTTCTCATTTTGTAGAAAATTATCCAGCAAGCCAAAGGGGCCCGCCCCGGGTTCAGGGACTTCCCCTGCTTACGGCGCAGCCCGCCACCCTGGCCCCTTGTTCCGCCTACGGCGCAGCAGACCCAGTCGGCGACTCCAGAGCCACCGCCAGAGCTACATTCCCCGCGGTTCCCGCTCACCGATCTCCACCCCGCTCGGCCCGCGCTCCGACCAGGGTCCCCACGTCCCGGTGTCCCGCGCCCCGCCCCGTGCACGGTTACCATGTAGGACGGAAAGCCGGCCGCCGCGGCGGCAGCGTCGGCGGAGTACTGCAGCGGGCTGCCGAAGCCAGTGGCTGCCTGTGCCGTGAAGGCCGCCGAGCCCGGGTAGGGGCTGAAAGCAGAGCCCGATGCCGAGCGCGCCAGCTCTTCACTACGCGGCGCCGCCAGCGCCGACGCGCCGTACGCCGGGCACGAGTAGAGCGCCAGCGAGCCGGGCGCTTGGTACAGGTAGCCCTGCGGGTAGGACATGGTGGGCGCGGGGCGCGGGGCCCGCGTCACGCCGAGCAGCGGGTAAGGCGCGCGGCCCCCTCCATCCACCCCCGGCTGGGGCGCGGCGCGGCGGCGGGCCCCCGGGCCCCGGGCCGAGGCAGGCCGGCCCGGGTACTAGCCTGGGCGGCCCGCGGGCCGGGAGAACGGCGGGGCAGTGGCGGCGGCGGCGGCAGCGCGGAGCCGGTAGGCGCAGCCGCGCGCCAGGCCGGCGGTCGGGGTTTGGGGGAGTCTGGAGTCGGGAGTGAGGAGTTGAGGAAGGAGCGCTCGAGTTTCCGAGGGACATTGGAACACGGAGCTGTCCGTCACGCGCTCATCTGCATATTCGTGTGCCCGCCCCTCCCCTGCTCCGCCCGCTCCAGCGGCCAGGCCGAGGCCGGGGGAGGGGCGGGACCGGCAGGGGGAGGAGAAGGGAGGGCAGAGAGAGGGAGGCGGGCGCGAGGGAGGGACGCGAAGGCTTTTGTGGCGCAGCCGCCTCTCTGGCAGCTCCGGCCCCAGCCCGCGGCCCGCGGCCCTGCAGCCTAACCAGGCCGAGCTGCTTGCTGCGGCGCGCACCCCCTCCCACTCGCGCTTACTCACAGCCACATCCCCCTACCCGGCTCCGGTCGGCTCCCCTACCTCACCCCTGCCACTTTCTTCGCCCCCTCTGCCTATCTTCAGCCCCTACTGCTCCGCCTTCCACCCCAGCTCCGCTGGCGCGGACTAGGCAGAGGCCGCCCGCAGTCGGGCCAGGCCCGGTCCACTTGGGGTTACGCAGGGCCCGAGTCTCTTCTCCATCCCGGGAGGCAGACCAGCCTAGACGACTGAGCTCAGGAGTCACAGGGAAACAGGGAGGGGGCAGGGTGATGGCGCTCGAGGCCTGGGTCGTCCTTGGGGAGAGGTGCGGGACTCTGACCCCAACCTTCCTCATCCGCTCTGCCTCTTGGCTGGAGGCTCCCCGCGTGGCCTCACATTGGGCCGCCTGCGCCTGACGTCCCACTTTGCCTAGCATGGACCCGGATCCGGGGCGCCTTGGCTTCGAGCTGCCAGGAGGGCCCCGAGGTGAGCTTTCTCCCCTTAGTCCGCAGCGGAGACCCCGGACCCTGAAATGTTAGGAGTTTTCACTGTTGGGAACGTCTCGGCACACGCCGCGTGCTTCACTCGGCTTGATTTTTCCCCCATCCCGTAACAGAGTGCTATTTTATTTTGTTTTAATAAGTTGTCTCTTTTCGGATTTATGTTGACAAAACACTCCGGGAGATGACTGTTACCGGAGAAACTGCCTCTGGCAGAACATGAAGCCTCTTCGTCACCTCGGGAAGAGAGACCAGAGGGCAGCGGGCTGGTGGCACCAGGGCGGTCGGTATCACAGGTAGCTCAGGTAACGTGTGGCTCAGGAGATGCCTCACTGAGCTCAGAGGTGGGGTGGTTTGCGACGGTCCCTAAGCCCCCAGACCCCCCCACCCCCACCCCACTCTCAACCTGCGTCTCCACCCCTCCCTCACCCAGGGATAGCGGAAGAGGGTCACCTGTGGGGGGCGCTCGGGGCTTGGAAAGGCCACAGGTGTGTGTTGGTCCAGGTCGGAGCACCCACCCAACATATGTCTCTTCCTGGAAGCCGTCCCGAGTGGGTGCAGTGGAGGTGGGGGAGCACCGGGGCTGGGCGCTGGGCGGCAGCTCAGATCTGCAGCTTGCACCCCTGCCGCTTGTGGCTGGGCGCTGCAGCCGCGGGGCTGCCGGTGGGTTTAGAATGCTCCGCGCTTCTCCGGCCTCTTGGCCTCTCACTGGG
This sequence comes from Otolemur garnettii, assembly GCF_000181295.1. Taxonomy (NCBI): domain Eukaryota; kingdom Metazoa; phylum Chordata; class Mammalia; order Primates; family Galagidae; genus Otolemur; species Otolemur garnettii. The sequence continues at coordinate 1,831,086 of NW_003852621.1, forward strand.
GCTGGGGAAAGCAGTGCTGGGCCGCCAGCCTGCTGGGGGAAGCAGGAGGCACGCTAAGGCCAGTCAGGCTGCGTTTGTTTTTTCCCAGGTGAGGAAACCAGTTGCTAACTGCAGCGTTGGGCTTGACAACTTCTCCTTGACCGCCGGAGTGTGGCTCCTGGTAAGTGCTTCCCAGGTCCCCCGAAAACCACACCCCCATCCTCTACACTGTAAGGTATCCTCGAATCATCTCAGTAGACACACACGCACACACACCATGACCACCACATTCTTGCACACACACACACACACACACACACACACACGCGGGGTTGCTGTGAGGACCAAGTAGGGGCGCTTCACGTGAGACCCCACGTGGGACAGCCTAATGCAGCGCGGGGCAGAGTTTACATCAGTTCTTAGTGAGCTGGAAGCGGGGAGAGAGAGGAGAGAGACCCCAGCGGCCTGCTGGGGCGACTCGCCGGCAGGGTCTGTAACATTTGTTGGTTTTCCTGCGGGGGAGTTCCTCTGGGAAGAGGCATACGCAAGGCGCCTACACACTGGATAGGAAACAGACGCCCTTTCGGTTCACCTACGATCAGATTAGCCTAAGTGAAAAAAATCAGATCTAATTCTTCTAGGGGGGAAGACTGTCGCATGTATTTCCATTTCTGAAGACCCTTCCTGCTGTAAGGTCATCAGCATTTGGGGCCTTTCTACCCCGTCGCCCCTCTCCCTCCTGACCTCCTCCAGGGAGTTATTACAAAAAGTCTCCAAGGTGCAGCCGGACCCTGGGCTCTGGATGCAGTAAGTGTTGACGCCGATTAAATGCACAACTGGACAAGTGCGCTCGGAGGTGCCAAGGTCAGGGGACTCTCCGCCTGGCAGGCCCGGCTCCCCGCTCGGCCTGTGGGTTTGAAGATGGCCTCTTCCCTTCCCGAGTCCTCTTCCCCCAGCAGTTACACTCCCCCACTGAAATCTAAATTTTCCACGCTGCCGCTGCCTGGTACTAATAAAAGCCGTCTACCTTGCACTATTAAACAATCCAGTCGTACTACGCGCCATTTTTATTGGTAGTGACTGTAGCAAATTAAAATGCCTACGCAGAGACATTAAAACTCACGTTCTTCATTGTTATTGAAATGTATAAAACTCAAGTTTGCTTTAAACATCCCTAATTTCTTAAAAGAAAAAAATCACTTTTCCTTTTCTTAGGTTAAAGTTGACTTGGTCTTCTGGGAAAAAAAAAAATCCATCGAGAAAAACACCGTGCAAGCGTGGCTCCTCGGCGCAGCGTCCGGGTTTGCTCGGCTCGGCATCAGTCCCCGCGGAGGGCGGAGGCCCGGCAGGGAGCGGGCACGGCGTCCGGGCCCCGCGGCCGCCCCTCCGGAGAGCAGGGCCCTGGGTGTTCAGCTGACAGGCAGAAAGCGGTGTGTGTGCTCGCCAAGTCGCCTGGTCGTGGCCGGGCACTTCGCTTCTGCTGATTTCGGTTGCCATCGGAGCTGGAACCACAGCCGAGGTGAGCGGCGGAGAACCAGTAGCTGCTTTGACAGCGGTCACTGGAGCAGTGACCCACACAGTGTGCGGTTGGAGGGTCACAGGGGATCCTCCCCCTTTGCCCAGGTGTGGAGAGAGGAGCGAGAGAGACTGTCTTGGTTTTGTTTCTTGTGCTCAGCGGCCTAAGCACGGAGAAGCAGCTGGCGTGGACACGCCTATCTCAGAGAACCCGGTTCTCCTGCGAGGCTGAGCGCAGGGAAGGGCCGACACGCGCTATGGTTCCAGGGTCTTCCCGGAAGGCCGCGGGCGGAAGGCCGAGGAGCTTGCCAGAGAGGGTCGCCTCCTGGGGGGGTCTCTGGGTCCCCGGGCGGGCGAAGCGATGCAGGCCCGAGTCGTGCGAGGGGGCGCTGTGGGCCCGCCTGCGGCCTCTGTCCCAGCTCGGTGGCCCAGGCGCTGCCCCCGCGCCACCGACCGGCAACGGATGCCACAGCTCCGGGAGTGACCTACCTCTTCCCGCGTTAATTCCGGGAAGCAGGAAGACAATGTCAGGGCACTTCAATAAACTCTTCGGGGCCCCTGACCGTCTTATTCTGTGTCATCACTCTGGACCCGCTGGTGTGTGGAGGAGTTGGTGGAAAGATAGCTACTCTTTGGGGAGGGGGGGTGGGTTTTTTTTTTTTTTTGCGATTACGATTAAATATGCACATTTGACAGGGGTTGCATCAGTGTGCCAATTATATTCCTATTGTAGCCCCAACCAAGACCCCCTTCCATCCCAGGGCCCCCTGGCCTGTTTGTGGAGAGCAGTGTAGCAAGAAAAAAGTGGGGGGAAGCTGAGAAGCTGGGCTGTCCATTTACTTCCTCCTCCCCTTTTTTTTAAGAAATGCTTCCTTATGAACTGTATACAATTTAAATAAAAAATGAAGCATAAATGTCTTTCAAACTTCGTTTATAGCTCTCAGGAGTCTGGATGCACAGACTGGATTTCACAGGCAAAGGTGTGGCCAGGCTCTCTCAACCTGAGTCTGGGGCTGAGACCTCCCCCTGCAAAAAAACGCTGGCAAAGAGAATCCCCCCTCTCACCCTCTGGACTGGGGCTCCTGGCACTCCTGTCCTGGGATGAGCAAGGGTCTTCTAGAGTTTTACAAATGGTTCAAGGCCTGGGCAGCCCTGGGGGGGGGGCACTTTAGGAGGCAGGAACCAGCAGCCAATTGAGGCTGGGAGGATGAGCTCCTGGGTGCCCCACACCTGGCTCTGTACCCAGCCGTGGTCTTTTTCTTTCTGTGTCCTAGGACAGGAGAGTTTGGTGAACCTGCTCTTCCTCACCCAACTGTCCTGTTTTCAGCTCCAGACTCCTGCCAGGTGTCCTCACTGCTGACCTGAACCTCCCCGTGTTCTACAGTGGCAGCAAAACTCGACAGCCTCTGACTGATGCTCACCTCTGTCATGCTGCCTGAAGTTCCTCTGAGGCTCAGGGACTGGAAAACCTTAATTTCTTCATTTCTCAGCGGCTCAAAGACTCCCCTTTCAGGCCTCATCCCCACTCCATGCCCTCAGGCTCAACCTGTTTTCCCGCGCACCCCACGCACCTGATGCCCCTGCTCACCCCTCTCTCCACCCCGCCCCACCAGGCAGCACCCTCCCAGCAAGGCATTGGGACCCTGGCCTGGGGTCCCCTTTCAGGCCCCTGAGGGAGGCTGCTTGTGTCTCTCTCCAGGAAGAAGCTGTGTAGAAAGCCCTAGAGCCTGGGAGCACAGGAGAAGGAGAGAGGCGAGCAGACCGGCCTGAGTGCCTTTAAGGGATCTGTGGAAGGATGCCCACTTTGGATCAGTGGGGACCTGACCGCCTGCATGCTTCATCAGGTACAGTCAGGAAGTGCTGGACTGCCCGCCAGCCTGCCCTGTTGCCCCTACCCGTGCACACCCGCCAGCCCACAGCCCTGTATGGGGACACACGCCTACGCCACTCTCAGAAACTGTTCGGGGCAAGTGGAGTTGTCAGGTCTGTGTTTTGTGTTTTAAAGTGTTTCTGCAAGACAGCTTTGAAGGAACGTAGCTCCTCCCCATCCCTCGGGCAGCTTCTCTGTGGCTTTGCATTCCTCCGTTTAAACAGCAGAGCGCACCTGGGGCTGGCCCCTCCAGTGCGCAGTCAGTGTGCCTGGGAGGCCCTGGGGACCAGAGGTCACTCCAGTTTGGCCAGAGCAGGCAGGACTCCTCGTTTGCAAGAAGACACTACAAGTATTGGAAGATTTCCTCCAGTCTTTTCACAATTGCTTTCTTCAAACAAGCAAGGCCAAGGCCGTGGAGAGGATTTGTCCGAGGCCGTGTTTGGTCTCCTTTTGCCAACTCTATATTCATTTGTGTGTCCTGGCACATTTCACCCTGACCAGTGGCTCAGCAGTGCGTGGTCACCACACGTTAACCCTTCCCCTCCCCAAGCTCCCTGGCACCTTACACCCCTGGATTATGTAGGCAGGGGTTGCAGAGGTTTTCAGGGGTTTTGTTTGTTTTCCTTTCTTTTTTTGTCTTCTTTTATAGGGTGCAATGGCATCATAGCTCACAGCAACCTCATACTCCTGGGCTCAAGAGATTCTCTTGCC
>NW_003852621.1:1836209-1858946 GCF_000181295.1 Otolemur garnettii
CAGCAGAAGGCCCCCTCACTGCACTGTGGTCTGGATTTGGGAGACATTTGGCAGCATCTGAAAATACCAGAGGTGTCTGGTCCTTCTCGCCAAGCACAAGGCAGTCCGCCTAAGTGTTGTTCACAATAGTGCAAGTCTGAAACCCCATAAATGGCGATTACTGCCAGGCTGAGGAAAGAATTAGCAGCTTATTTCACAGAGCAGAGTGTCCCCCCAGGGATGAAAGTGCATGAAGTCACTGTATTTGTGTTAGCAGGAATAAAAGTGTGGAGCAGTTGCGTAGGAGGTACGGAAAGAGTATGCTGATGATGAAAGTAAAAAAACCAATAGCAATATTTTATGTTGTTCACAGAGATGAGGGGATGTAACAACAACATGGGACAAAAGCCTCCTCTCTGTTTCAGACCTGAATATCTTTGAAGGAGGGTGGTGTTTAGCTTTATTAGTATATCTGATTTCTAAAATGTATATCAGAATTAGATGCAGTAAAAAGGTAATAGTCAGTAGCTCGGATTGATGGTTCTGGGGGATCACAATGATCTGCACTTCTGCTGCATTATTTGACAATTAAGCTGAAAAGTAAGTGCTGCTTTTGAGTAAAAGCATCAAGAGCCCCAAAGTGTAATGGGCGAATTTGAGGCTATTTATTACAAAAATAGCTTTCTTACAAGATTTTCTTACATCATTTTTACTCCTTAGTCTCCTTTTCCCTATTTCCATCCCCCCCTCTAAACAAGGGAAAGATATATTGGATATGCAGTTTACCTGTGGCATGGGTGGCCATGTGTGTGCATGTGTTGGTGACTGTTCTGAGCACGGCAGAGGCTGGGGGAGGCAGAAGGGAAGGAGAGGAAAGGCAGGCAGCTAGAGGAGGCACGGGAGAGGCAGTGGGAGGCTGGAGGAGGCAGAGGAAAGCAAGAGATAGGTAGAGGAGGATGAGGGAGGATGGGGAGAGGGGAAAAGAGGCCGGGGAGCTTTCCTTACACAGCAGGATTCCAGGCTCCTGGCAGGCCTTTCCCCTTCCTTACTTCTGCTCACTCCAGAGTAGAACTCAGGGCCTTTCTGGCCCTTAAGCTCCTTCCAGAAGCCGACAGCCTGCCCTCTGCTCTTCAGTACAGAGAAAGGGTTCCAAGTCTCTGTACAGCAGGAGAGGCCTGCTGTCCTTGGTCAATCATCGGCTATAGTGGTCTCCATCATTTATTCTGCCTTCAACCTGTTTCAGACCAGGTATCCTGAAAGGGCTATTTCCTGGGAACCAACACATTTCTAAAGGCTTCCCTTTGCTGAGGTGGCTGACACCCCTCCTGAGCTGCCGCCACCTGCCCCTCCACATGATGCCTGGCTTTCTGCTGTGGGCATCCTGCCCGGTGCCCTTGCTGTCGTGAGGTCCTCATTTACTTCTCCCCTGGGAGAGGCAAAGGCCCACGAGCTGCTGGCATGATGGTTCCCTGACTTCAGTGCCAAGCCAGACTCCATGTTGTGTATCATGTCGTGGGCACTGGACAAACTCTGATGGAGTGAGTGCAGGAGCAGGTGGCTGCTCTGGGTTACTCACCTTTACTCGAAAAGGTGTAGGGCATCATGACGGAGGGAAAGGAGGGGCAACTGCTTGCACACCCGCTCTCGGCTCCTGGGCAGTGTCCTTAAAACTACTAAAACAATTTCATGTTCAGAGCCCGTCAAGGGATAAATGTGGCACCAGGGCTGAAGACGATGTGAGGTCCCCTGATGTAGGATATGCTCCTTTTAATGACTCAAAGGGAGACAGGTGGCAAAGGGATGGGGGGGACACAGTTCTGAAGGGTGAAGCCAGGAGCCACATGGTGTCACGGCTCCAAGGAGGCTTTCACATAAACAGGGAGGAAACTCAGAGGCGTCTGCTACACGCAGGGGTTATAGGCCACTCTCATGAGAAATGTCCTCACTGTTCTTTTAATGTAAGGGAGCCCAAGCAGAGAAGATAGTGAAGAGATTCGAGGTATAAGTAATTTGGCAGAATTTATGTTTTAAAAGCAAGGTTATTGTGTACAGAAGGCTTTGTAAAGCTATGAACAGAACTCTAAATACATTTTTATGAGGAATGAGGCCTATGGGATGAAAGGAAAAATATTCACAATATTCACATTTAATCAATTCTGTACATTTTGACTTTTTTACAATGAGCATGTATTTGGTAATTAAAAAAATTCACATACAAAATATTGAATTGGGTGAATACTGTAATGGGATGAGAAGAAGAGTGTTTTTTATACTTGTTGTCTTTTGAAACCTCTGACTTTTCTAGACTGTTAAATGATTCTCTGAGAAAAATATTCAGAATCAACTGTTACATATAGATGTGATATTAAGATGGGCTATCAGTTATATCCCAGGCAGGACACACATGTACTTTTAACTCACAGCTAACTTAAAGTGATTTTATTTATATTGCACATTACTTTATTTATCTCAAAATATATACATATAGAAGTTTCAAATTTATAATGTTGACATTACTACTAACAATGAACGCACTGAACATAATTATTTTTTAATCTTTGCAAAACTTTTTGTATCTAGAAAATATCACAGTTGGGATTTATATTCAAAGCACTGTGTTCGGACTAAATTGAAAATATCCATTTTTATACAGATAGGTGTGTTTCCATCTATGTTCAGGTGCAGTGTGTTTCCTCTTTTTGACTTGCTCATACTTTTGCAAAATAATTTACCTGATTTAAAAGCCATAAAAGGTATGCTCAGAAAATTCCTGGCCCCTTCCTTCCTTCCTTCCTTCCACCCACTGGCCTATGTTCTCTCCAATCCTTCCCCTTGGCTTCCAGAAAGTTTCCTGGCATTTCCCCTTTGCAAACGTAAGCGCACACGTATGCATGCATGAAACTTAACAAATTCTTTCCATTTTTTCTTAGATAAAAGTTACTCTATCATATAGTCTCAGCTACACCTTGGCAGTTTTCTGAATAATAATTCCTGGAGATCATTCACATTAGTTTACAGACATTTTCCACATTTGTTCAAAACTGTTTTAATGATGTTCGCTTTAGGGGTGCACTGGAGTTCCCCAGCAGATCCTTCCCTCTGAGGGACATTTGAGCAGTTTGTAATCTGCTGCTCTTGTCAACACTGTGCTGTGACACGTGACCTTCCTCACCTGTCATTCCGTGTGGAAGCACAGCTTCAGCGTTGCAGGCTTCAGCGTTGCAGGCCCAGCATTGCAGGCCCACAGGTTAATGTGTGATTTTTTTCTAGGAATGCCAAATTTCCATCCTATTTTGTAATCCAAATATCGGTGTAAGAGATTACATGTTTCTTCACAGGCTGCTTAAAGAAATTTGGGATTTTTCTGATCAGATATGTGAAAAATGACATCTCATTGTAGTATTTTAGTAGCCTCATGGAGAAATTGTTCACATACAGTTAAACTCACTGAACACAAGTGTGCAGCTTGGTGAGTTTTGGCACTGCCCACACACTCCTTGAATCAATTTCCGCCTTTCACCCAGGAGACCAACAATGTGTGCTGTGTCTGTGTCTTGAGTTTTCAAGAGATCACGTAAAGAGGATCGGACAGGCTCTTCCGGTGGGCCTGCTGTGTCTGATTCACACGATGTTGTCTGAACTAGTAGCTCACAAGCTCCTTCCTCTCTCTTGCTAAGATTCCCTGCTGGGACGTACCCATTTATTGACCCGTTCACCAGGGGATGGGCTGCTGTGTCATTTCCTCAAGTGTATGTGTGCACAGACAGGGTCTTGCTATGTTTCCCTGACTGAACTAGAATTCTTTGACTTGTCAAAGTGCTGGGATTACAGGTGGGAGTCACATCCTGGCCATAGTTTGTCCATTTTAAAGGCTATTCTGAAAAAAATGCTGAACATTGGTGTACAAGTCTTTGTGTGGACAAGTTTTCATTTATCTTGGATAGATCACTAACCGTGGAATTGCTGGGTCATATATTCATTTGAAATGTAAGTGTATATTTAAGTTTTAAAGAAGTTATCAAGTTGATGTCCAAAGTGGCTGTACATTTGGCATCTTCCCCGGCACAGCTAGAGGGCTGAGCTACTCCACACGCCCACCAATGCTGGGCCTGTGGGCCTTTTCAGCTGGCATCAACCTAGTAAGCGTGATGTCCCCTCTAACTGTGTCCTTGCTGATTCTGTGTTGCTGTCTGCCGTCCATTCCCCACAAGCCCAGTTAGATTACCTGGATTTTCTTATCTTCTATAAACTTGACACTAACACTTAGAGGCATTACAGACCTGAGGGGAGCCTGTCCCTCCCAGGTCTAGTCTGTTCTTACAGGGAGCAAAGCCTTGGCCAAGGGCACATCCTTCACTTATAAACCAACCAACACCAGTTCTGTACGCTAGCCACACCTTTGTCTAACTCTCACTTCCCAAGCCAGTATTTCCTCTGCTCTCAATCATCCCAGGGCCAGAGACCAGGACCAGCTGGCGACCATCCCTACAGCCCAGAGCCCTGGGATTATTCACTGGTCAGCCCTGAAATGTCCAGTATGGTCTTCACCATGGAAAGCCCAGTGCAGACTGTGACCTCCGGGCTTCAACTGCCTCTGCAGCCCTTCCTGGCAGGTTTGTGCTATTTTCTCAGGAATGTAGGTAATAAATCCCTCTTGAGATGGCATCAGCCTTTCTGTGTCACCACCTCCATGAATTGAAGTCCCATGGGTACATTTCAGAACACTATCTCCTTGTGGTTTAATTTAAAATTTTCCAAATGACAGTGACGTGGATCATCTTTTCGAGTGCCTGTTGGCTGCTGGTGTAACTTCTTCTATGAATATCTGTTCAACTCTTCCAGCCATTTAGAAAATGTGTTGCTTTTCTTCTACGTATTCCCTTATAAGAGATTTTACATATGATGATCACAGGCCTTTTTCAGGTATATGTTTTGCAAATATTTTCTCTCAATCTATGGTTTGACTTTGCAAACTTTTAACTTTATTAATAGAGTTTTTCAACAAATAAAATATTCAATTTTTAAAAACTCCAATCTATAAGAATATTTTTCTGCCTCGTGGTAGGCATCTGTTTACTTGTGTGTGTCTATGGATGTGTGCACATTTCCCTTTAAGAAGTATTTGCCTAATCCAAGGTCATAAACATTTTCTCCTACATGAATTTTAGATTTTTTTTTTTGCAGTTTTTTTTTTTTTTTTGGCCGGGGCTGGGTTTGAACCCGCCACCTCCAGCATATGGGGCCAGTGCCCTACTCCTTTGAGCCACAGGTGCTGCCGAGTTTTAGAATTTTTTATGGCTTAACTGTTACCATTTTAATTCATTACTATTTATTTGGGAAAATTTGGTTTATGGTGTATGTTAAGAGTCAAAGTTCATTTTTCCCCATATAGTATCAATTATTGAAGACTATATTTTCTTATGGAATTATTTTGGCACCTTTGTCAAAAAATCAATTGGCCATTTGAGCCTGAGTCTAGTTCTACCCTCTCGATGCTGTGCCCTTGACGTTTATGACTCTCCTAAAACCAACATCAGATTGTTCTGTTTATTACTTCTTTGGAGTAAGTCTGAAATCATGGAGTATAATTCCTCCCATCTTGTATTATTATTATTATTATCATTTTTAAAGGTTGATTTGGAAGTTCTCAGTCCCTTAAATCTACATCTAAGTTTTAAACTAACTTCTTGATTTATACAAAATGCCTGCTGGGTTTGATTGGAATTCAATTGACAATACAGATCAATTTGTGAAGAAATACCCTCTTAAAAATATTAACTCAGTACCTAAACATAATGCAACTTTCATTCAGGTTTTTAATTTTTTTTTTCAGGAACGTTTTGCGGCTTTAACAATTTGTATAGGTTTTAACCCACTTATTAAAGTTTTTCCTAAGTATTTTATTTATTTATTTATGCATTTCAATGGAAATGTATTTTTGCAAAATACTTTCAAGTTACATATTGTGAATGTATAGAACTACACCCAATTTTTATAGATTGACTTCATGTTCTATAGTCTTGCTAATTTTAGTCATTAGTTAGATTAGCTTTGCTATAGATTATGAAAGTCTACATAAATTATTATGTCCTCCGTGAATCATTTTCTTTTTTCTTTTTCAATTTGTTTGGAAATTTCATTTTCTATGTTTCCTGTACCAGTTGTAACGTTCCACATTCCCTGCCTTGTCTTATCCTAATTAAGAAGCTCAGTCTTTCTTCTCTCATTACAATGCCACCTATGAGTCTTTCAAAGGTGTCCTTGGTCAGATGGAGAAGTTGTCCTCTGCTCCTAGATTTCTGAGAGTTTTTATCATGAATCAGGCTGTACATATTTGGAAATTATTTTTCTACAACTACAGATAAACACCTTTTTTGTATCTATTACCACAATGTGGTACATTCACTGATTTTTTTCAGTGTTAAACCAACCTTGCTTTACTGAGATTAACTCTACTTGGTCATGTTTAAATTATCATTTCACAAACCAATATTACTTATGAAGATAGAAATGGAAATTGTCGTATTAGTGAAACAAGCTCCGCAGCATACCAATTGATAACACATTATGCACAAATGAGGTTTATCCCAGGAATTTAAGATTCACTTAACTTTGGACAATCAATCCATGAACAGAATAGAAAAGCAAAAACATAATTATTTCAACAGACGCAAAAAAAGCTTTTGACAAAATTTACAACTTCTTTATTAAGTACACTCAGAAAACTGAGCAGAATGAAACATTGATCTAACAAAGGACGTCAGGAAACCATCTAACGCTAACACCTGAATTCTGAAATATTATTCCTGGTGCTTTTTAAGATCAGGAGCAAGGTAGGGATGTTCACTTCTGTTCAACATTGTACTGGAGGTCTTAGATGTGTGATAAAGCAGTAACATTTTAATTTTTAAAATTTCATTTACAGTATTGTCAAAAATATTAAACATATAGAAATGAATTCAATTACATACAATGTGCAAAGTCTAAGTAGATGACTGCAGCCCAGTGCTGAAACTTGTGACGTGCTTGTAAATGGGATGAGACATGTAATAGTTTCGGGCTGAAAGTGTCCACAGTGTCACCCTTGTCCACCCTGGCCTCACTTCCTGTCCTTGATGCTAACAATGATACTGTCCTTCTGGTATAGGGAGGCTGACTTTCACGTGGGATTTGTCTCTTGGTTTTTAAGAAAGCAGACCAGAAAGAAGGTCAGAGCCACCTTGAACCTGCTTTTATTCGAGTGCCTTTAGCTCAAAATAATCAATATGCTAGAGTGGCGTATTCTTGCCTTCCTCACTGGCACTAAGACATTTAATGTGAAAGTCTCTGAAACTTGGGGAAGCTCAGTTACTTTTTTTCGAGACAGAGTCTCACTATGTCACCCTGGGTAGAGTGCCGTAGTGTCACAGCTCACAGCAACCTCCAACTCTTGGGCTTAAGCAATTCTCTCGCCTCTGCCTCCCAAGTAACTGGGATTACAGGCACCCACCACCACGCCTGGCTTTTTTTTTTGGTTGCAGCTGTCATTGTTGTTTAGCAGGCCTGGGTCAGGCTTGAACACACCAGCCTCTGCGTATGAGGCTGGCATCCTACTCACTAAGCTGCCGGCACAGAGCCTGAAGCTCAGTTTCTTCTTCCTTATATAGTTATACACCTCACAGCGAGAGTTGTTGTAAAAATTATAAGAGACCTGTAAACCATTGTCCAAATGTTAGTTTTTATCATTATGAAGGCTAGAACTTGTGTGGCAATTGTAGCACAGTGGTTATGGCGCCAGCCACATGCACCAAAGGTGGTGGGTTGGAGCCTGGCCCGGGCCAGCTAAACATCAATGACAACTGCAAAAAAAAAAAAAAAAAAAAAAATAGCCAGGCATTGTGGCAGGCATCAGCTATTTTGGTGACTAAGGAAAGAGAATCACATAAGCCCAAAAGAGTTTGATGTTGCTGTGAGTTGTGATGCCACAGCACTCTACCAAGGGTGACATAGTGAGACTCTGTCTCAAAAAAAAAAAAAAAAAAGGCTAGAACTTGCATTATATTTAGAGATGTAAGATATTTCCACTGATTTCAGGATAAGAGAAGCTATCTGACTAACTTAATACCAAATGTCCTCCATTCCCTTCATAAGCATGCGTATTGATGACTGTCGGCATTTTGAAGATTTGCAGCTAGGACACTCCTCTGTGGAATGCATATGTATTTCTGCTTCCCCCAGTGTCTTCCAGTTCTCTTTGTTATTATAATATGTCAGATAATAAAACATACAAACCCGTCAAATTTCAAAGGGAACAGAAAGAGTTATAATTTTGTGGAAAATAACTTGAAAGCTTCAGGAAAATTCAATAATGTTGAGTGGCCAGAACCAAAATTGCAGCTAAGTTAAATGAAAGCAATATATTAAAGACCTTGGGAGACGAGTTCTAGTCATATAATCTAGAAGGATTCTGCACCTGGATTTCTATAAAGAAAACTAGAGATCATAGATGATGCATTGGTGCATAGAATTGGCCTGGAGTTTTCAAGAACTCCATTTGGAGGAATCCAAACTTAAAAAGTCAAAGACTACCTTGAATATCAGAAGTTTGGTGAATGAACATAGGTTTATGTTTAAAATTACAATGAAATATTTAAGGCATGTAAAGAAAAAGAGTTTATATTTTTAAGATATCCATTCTTCCCAAATTGATAGGTAGATTCAATGAAATACCAATAAAAATCTTAACTGGATTTTTTGTATAAATTGAGAAAGTAATTCTAAAATTTATGTGGAATGGCAAAGGGCAAGAATAGTCAGAAAAGTTTAAAGAAAGAACCAACCTGGAGAGCTTATGCCACCTGACTGCAAAGTTATAGTATGAAGACAGTTTAATATTAGTGAGAAGATACACACAGATCAATGGGGGCAGAATAGAGAGACCAGAAAGAAATGCACAGATACAGCATCAGTTAATTCTTGACATTAGTGCCCTGGTGCTAGAACAACTCAATATCCATCAGAAAAAGATCAATTAATCACATCTCCTAACTCACATTCTATATGTAATTATTTAGAAATGGATCTTAGACCTGATAGTAAAAGGGAAAACAGAAAAAACACAGGAGTAAAGCTTCACAAGTTTCAAGTATAAAAATATTTTGTAGAAAGTAGAAAAACAAGACTATCCATAAAAAATAAAGGGATAAATTGGACTTCAATAAATTCTGTTTAGAAGACAAAGATAATAAAATGAAAAGACAAGGTATAGTGTGTATATGTGTATATATAAATTACATATAATAATATAGTATAATGTATGGCATAGTTTGTACATAGCTTATAATATGACAATAATATACCATTGTATAATAATATTATATAATGTATAAGAGATTTGTATATATAAACCCATTTTACACCTTAATTAGACAACAAGCTTAATTAAACAATTTCAAAAGTCTTGCATAAATACTTCTTAAAAGAAGGTATATAAATTGTGTAAGATCATTAAAAAAAAAAAATGGTTAACATCATCCGTCATAAGGGAGGCCCAAATCTAAACCTCAATGAGATTCTGAAGTGCACCCATCAAAATGTTTAAAATTAAAAAAAAAAAAAAAGAGTGACAGTAACAATTTTTTGAGCAACTGAGATTGTGAAGCATTGCTATTAGACTAATGAAATTATACTAGCACTTTGGAGAACTGTTTGGTTAGTTTAAAATTTAAGATACGCTTACCACTTGTTCAAAAAGTTCTTCTCCCAGGTATTTACTCAAGAGAAATGAAAACAAGGTCTTGCAAAAAGTTTTAGCCCAATTTTTTAAGGTAGCCTGTTGCAATAGCATCAAACTGGAAACAACCCAAATGTTTATTGTGAATAAAACGTCTCTGAAAAGGAATTTAGGAGCAAGAGACTTTTTTTTTTTCCAGGGAACAACCTTTGGGGCAGCATTCCAGGAACTAATAGAGGAAGTTCCACCCAGGTTTCCAATCAGGTGCATTTATACAAATGAGTGATTCAAACTTACTTCATTCTGATTGGTTGATGCTTGTTGAGTTCTGCCCTGTGGTTATAGCTGAGCTTTGATTGGCCAATGCCGCTGAGCTGGGCATTGTGGACCTGCTCCAGAGCCAAGTGATCCCTTCTCACCACTAGAGGTTGCCTGACTGAAGGTAGACAGGACCAAGAGGGAATAGAGAGCATTTTATGGGAAGATTGAAATGTTTTATGTGCTTGCTGGGGTTGTGATTACATGGATATACTTACTTTAAATACTACCAAATATTATGCTTAATACCTAGGCTTTTTAACGTATGTAAATAATACCTCAATTAATAGAGCATATACTTACATTTTTACTGGAATTATGAATTAATGTTTAAAATAATCACTAAGGAGTTCCTATTTGCATTATAGGACCTGGTTATAACATCCTTGTCAAACTGCATGTTATCAATCGTTTTTATCTTTCCCAATCTGAGGAATGATATGCAATATTTTATTTATTCTCCTTAGTTTCCGTTACATTTGAGGCTGGGCATCTCTTCACATATCGATGTCATCAATTATTTTTCTGCTTCTGTGAATCACTTCCTCAGATGCTTTATTTTTGTCTACTCAATTTTTAATCTTCTGCTATTAGTGAGTGATCGTCACATTTTATGACATTAATCCTTTTACATCAAAAGAAATTGAGATTATTTTCCTCATGTTTGGGTCTTCTATATCAGTTTAAAACCATTTTTAGCTTAAATAAATTCTTGATTTTTAACATTATAATTTGTTAGTGATTAATGTGTTGTGATCTTCTGGTTGACTAAAAACTCTTTTTTTCCTAAGAACCTGGAATAAAAAATGCACATTTCTCTTATATCTTTTGGAATTTTAAAGTAACATGTTTTATTCATTTAGAATTTATTTTTAATGGTGTAACAGTTATTAAATATATAACAAATTTTCCCAAGCTACTAATTCATTCCTTCTACAATTACTTGCTTGAAATAATAACCTTTTTTTCTAATAAATTTCAAAAATTGTGTGAGTCTTATCCAGTTTGTCTCCTTTTCTGATTTTGTTTTGTCAAAGTTATATATATTTTTAAAGATGCATGGAGTTCCCTGGCAACCTCACCTTCCTCTCCATTGACTCCCAGGGTGAGGCAGCCATGGTGTATCTCTGCTGGTTGGATGTGCTTCCCAGGTGTGCATCTGTTGCCTTTAGTCCTCAAAGCACAGAGTAAGGCCCTCCAGCTCTTGTCTTTCTTTGTCCTTATTTCCCGACATATTTATAATGTATCTTTGCTTGGATGAATATTTAGTGTTCATATTATTATGGTTGTGTAAATGTAAATATACATCACTGGTAGGTGAGCCTAGAGTATGTTCTAAGTTAATGGTTGTTTTGATTTTTCATTTGCTTAGCTTTTTTACACCTATGGTTAATTCCGACCTAAGTCTAAACTCTGCCAGCTGCCTCTCTCCTCAGTCACCAGATGCATCGGGTACCCTGTCCATCCTGTCTCCTGACTTGCTCTGGCCAAGACTGGGGTCTGCACCCTGCTGCAGATCCAGCACCAATGTCCTTCAATCTATGATTCCCTTCATATCTCTCAAAATCCAGAGATTTCAGCCCAGAAGCCCATGTTGGAGCACATTCTTCCCCAGTTTTTTGAGATAGAAATCATAAGACATAAATTTGAAGCTTTTTATTTATTTTATTTATTTATTTTAGAGATAGAGTCTCACTTTATCACCCTAGGTAGAGTGTCATGGCGTTACAGCTCACAGCAACCTCCAGCTCTTGGGTCTAGGCGATTCTCTTGCCTCAGACTCCCGAGTAGCTGGGACTACAGGCGCCCACTACAAGGCCCAGCTATTTTTTTGAAGCTTTTTAAAGTCTGAAAATATATTTATTATTAAGGTGGAAATTTACTAGCTCATGGCAAGTTGTAGAAAGAATTCTCATACAGTGATTAGAATATAAAGAATTGCAAAGTTTATTTTTGAAAGAAAAGAAAGAAAGGAAAGGAAAAGAAAGAAAGAAAAAAGAGAGAAGGAAGGAAGGGAAGGAGGTAGGGAGGGGAAAAGACCAAAGAGAGGGAGTGTCCATAGCACAGGAAGGAAGGAGTGAAAATGCCAGGCAGTTGAGGGAAGGGGAAGGGGCACATGACTTCTTTTTTCCCCTCTGCTTACATGAACTGATAACAAAAGCAGTGAATCAGTTGTAGATGTTTTCTCTGGCTTAACTGAGTCCTTGGAACCTGGTGCTAGTGAGAACTGAGGCAGGCAGTTAAAGTGGGGAGCCTGCACCCCTACCGTCTGCTCAGGGCTCTTCCAGGCCTGAGAAAACAAAGTCTTAGAGATAACAAGTTAGGCCACAGGTGTTTTAATTAAACAAAACAAAGGAGGTAGTTGTGTTGTGAGTTTTCTCTTCCGAGGGCCAACTGTGTGCAGTGAGTTCGTTTATCTTTCATTCTGACACCTTATTTTCCTCTGTGGGGCTTTCAGTAAGACTACTTTTTATTTATATTTTTCCTAGAATTTTACTGATAGTTAGCAAAATTTTAGAATTAAAGACTGGAAATAATTTTTTCTGATTATTCTTTGAATGACTTTTTATTTTATGATAATTCTAGATTAATAGAAAAATTGTAGAAATCATAGATTTCCATATACCCCTCCAGCCAGACTCCACCATTGTTAATGTATGTGGGACCTTTGTTACGGGAAGAACCCACCACTGGTGCAACACCTGCATTACCTGATTTTCACCCATCCTTTCTCTGTGCCTATTGAAGTAATTAGACTTTTCTTCTTTAACCTACTAAAATGAGTGTACAATGTACATAAGTTAACATATTAAACTATCTTTATATTATAGAATAAAGACAATTTGGTCACAATATTTTATCTTTTAGGGGACATTTCTATATTTAATTTGATTGCATATTTAGAAATTTTTCAAGTATTTTCTTTAAGGAGATTAACTCATGCCCTTCTTTGCTTAAAATAAATTGGGACAGTTCTTTTTTACCTGTCTCTGGAATGATTCATGTAAGATCAACACATTCTGTTCCTTAAATATGTCATAGAAATAGTTTGAGAACAGTTTGTTTCTATGTTTCTTTCATGAGAATGTGTTTTCAATTACTGATTTAATTTCTGACCTTACTATGATTTTCTAACCTACCTTCAGTTAGCACTTACACGTTTTTAAAGTCTTATCTTTTCTCACATTTTATTTTCAATACTTATGTTTATGTTTTAGTTGTCTTTACATGAACTATTTATATTGAATTGTTTAATAATTCTATTTTACAGACTTGCACTTTTAATTGGAACAGTTGGGCTATTTGTATGCAATGATTATCTTTACAGTTTGAGTTTTTTATTATACCATTTTTAGCTAAATATTTGTATCAATTATCTATATATTTTCACCTTTCTTGCCATACATAGAATTAATTATTTTTCTTTCATACTTGTTGTCTGGCATTACATAGTTGATTTTGATTTTTATAATAGTTAATATATTAAGACATGCATATTTAACTTAATGAAGTATAAATTAATGAAATGAATGTGTAGTATAATGATTTTAGAACTCTGAGACAGTGATTAAACCCTCCTTATTTACATATTATATATTAAATATAAGGCTACATAATATAAAATGTACATTATATAGTTTAGGTTTTTTAAATACACACAAAATATATTTTTCTTGTTGTTTTACATAGTGAATGACAAAAGTTACTTATAGGTTTCTCTTTTTTCTTTATAATTTAATCTTACTTTTTTCTTTCATCTTAGATATTCTTTGTGGGATAATTTTCTTTCTTCCTGGAGAGCAGTTTTTAAGAGTTCATTTAGTGAATTTTTATTGGTCTGTCATCCTTTTGCTGTTTTTCTAGAAATATCACTAGGTATATAATTTAGGTTAATAATGGTTTTTTTCTCTAAGTCCTTGAAAACCTATTCTATTGTTTTCCACCCTCCATTATCACTCGTAAGGAATCAGCAGTCCATCTAGCCTCACAGCTTTGCAGGTAATTGATCTTTTCTCAATGATTGCTTTAAGATTTTCTCTTATGCTACTTTAAAGCTTTATTATGGTGTTTCCAGGTGTAAATTTAAATAAAAAATATTGAATTCATTAGACTTCTAGATTCTGAGAAATCATGTCTATTTTCACTCAGGAATACAGTCCAGCCATTATTTTTCCAAATATTGCCCCACCTCTCATTTTGTCCTAGATATTTTTTGGAAGTTTAAGGAGATATGTTTTAGAACTTTTCTTTTTATCTTACATGTCTCCACCACTCTGCCCTATTTCCTTCCTCTCTTTCCACACTCTGTTAGGGATATTCCTTTTAGATCTTTATTTCAGTCATTCTTTCCATTTGTCACATATGCTGTGTAACCCACTGACTGAATTCATTTAAAAAAATTTTTATGACATTTTACTGACCCATAGTGAAGGTACAGATCTGTGGGGTGCATATGATATTTTATGTATGCATACGATGTGTGATGATCAAGCCAGGGCATTCAGGGTAGTTATCACCTTGAACATGGATAGCTTCCTTGTGTTGGGAACATTTCAGCTCTTCTAGCTTTTTGAATTATACAATATGTAGTTGTTAACTATAGCCACCATCAGGGTCTTAATTTCATTCCTTGCTAGCCTCTATTTGGTTCTGTTCTGAGTCCACCTGCCCATTTTTTATGCCCTCTTATTCTTCTATTATATTCTGTGTTTCTTTTCTCATGAATCTGACATATTTATCTTCTGGGCTGTTACTCCTATAAGCTGTTGTCTCAATATCTGAAGACTTTCTGTGCCTGATTCTATAGTTTAAAATTTCTGCTGACTTCCAGTGCTTTGTCTGTGTGTGTTGGAGATGCTGTTTCCTGTGTTCCTTGGCCTCTCCCACCTGTGTAGCATGGCTGACTTGGGGTGGGGTGGGACAAGCTTCTCTTTTCTAGCTCTCTGACAGGTGGCCAGGATTTGATATCCCTTTGGCCTTCCTCATTTGGAAGGGACTTAGACTAGGAATCCAGATCTGGTTCAGAAGATTTTTGAATAAAATCTCGAACAATGAAAACTGAAGCATCTTCCCCAGGACAACTAAGTATTCCCTTGAAGCAGAACATAGCCTTCTCTCTTCTTCCTTACTCCAGGTGGAACTTCCAACTGAGGAATGGGGGGTATCCCACAAGGCCACTGGACACTTAGCAGTTCTAGAGTCCTGCTGTCCAACTCCACCAAATGAACAGCTCTGAGTGCAGCTGCCACCCTTCTTCTCAGCCCCTCACCATCCTTGGGGTATCTTACCAGAAGAGGGAGCCTGGGGGTACCCTATATAATAAGCTCTTTAGTCTCAAGACAAAAAAAAAAAGCCTAGACTTTGCCATTCCTTTGGTACAGTACATTATTTTTAATGTGGCTCCTGGCAAACCCTTTCACGTTTGCACATGTCCCCACATCAGAAGGTGCTCTCTCTCTCCTTCACCCTGTGTTAGCTTTATGCCCATATAGACCAGCAGAGCACAGCAGACTTGGCCTTCATGGACTTCTGCTCCTGGGCCTTGAAGGGAACTGAGAGCCTCCTGCCACTCTCTTAGAGACCAGCTGTCATGTGATTAGGAAGTTTAGGCCAGAGCTGGGGATGGTAGACACCCATACAGAGAGGGTCTGAGGGTAAGAAGACTCTGGGACATTCAACTGAGTTCCAGGTAAATGTAGTCTAGTGAGAGATCCCTTATAAGCCCCTTGGTCAGTCAGCCCACAGAATCACAAGAAATAATAAAATTGTGTTGACTTACCCCATTAACTTTTGGGATGAGATGTTACCCAGAAATGGGTCACTGTTACAATGACCTTGGGCAGATGACCCAGCCTCTTTGAACTAAAGTTCATCTATAAAATGGGCCTAAAATGCATTCCTTGGAAGGCTGTTCATTAAAAATAAAATAAAACAATAAAGTAAATAAATTAAATAAAAAGCAAAAACTAGTGACCTACAAAAGCAAGTCATAAATGTACTTAGCACATTTAAATCGAGAGCTGCATGAGGGGGTTTGGATGAGATGCATCTCCTCTGTGAATTTTTTCTACTTTCTGTTTTCTCAGCAGGGATTCTTTCTCTCTTTGGAGGGACAGTGTCATCATGTTGTATGTGTTTCACTGTCCTCTTCTGGGAGGATGACAGCAGATACTCGTTTACTGCTGAATTCAGATATCATTCGTGAGGAAGAGCAGGTGGGCAGGAAGCACCCTCTCTTGAGCCTGGATCATCATATGCACAGAAGCAAAGTTTTCTGTTCCCTCTGTACCTGAGTAAGTCACCACCAGGATGCCAGTCCAATCTGCAGCTGGACAGAAAGATAGGGCCTCACAGCTGGGACCTCGGGGACCAGAGTCAGCCTGGAATTAGCTGACCTGGAGAAAGCCCCCAGGGCTTGTGACCGTCCTCTCCTCAGAGCAGGGCCACAGTGAATTGGAAACAAGTTGTCAATTGAAACCTGAGTTGTTGAAGTTGAGGGCCTTTCTTATCTCTTAAGTACAGCTACTCTGCATCGCTCCTGACTCCTTCAAGGAGCAAGGATGAGGTTTCAGAAAGGTGACTTGCTCAGGAAGCTGGATGCAGTGAGAGAAACTCCTGGGACCTGAGGGCACCAGAGGTCTGCCCAGGGAGTGTGGGTGCAGATCTCAGAGTCTCATGGGAGCAGAACTTGGATTCCCCATGGTGGTATTAGGTTCTTGTGGCTGGTGTAAAAATGACCACAAATGGGGAGGCTTAAAACAACAGAAATTCATTGTTCACAGTTCTGGAGGCCAGAAGTTCAATGTCAGGATGCAGGTGGGGCTGTGCAGCCTCCAGAGGCTCCAGGGGAAGCTCCTCCCATGCCTCTCACAGATCCTGGAGGCGCCAGGTGCCATCTCCCAGCTTATTGCCTGATTGTTCCAAATCTGCCTCTGAGTCCACTCAACTTTCTCCCCATGTCTGTATCTTCTCTTACTGGGAAATTGCCTGTCACTGGACTTAGGCTTACTATGATCTGGGCTAATCCTTGCCTGAATTATCACTACCATGACCTGTCTCCACAGAAGGTAGAACTCATTACCTGGGAAGCAGCTGCTTCCTTTGGTACTGGTGCTGCTCAGTCCTCTGTGCACATGGGAAACAGACTTCAGGGGGCTCAGAGTGCATCACCCATAGGAGAGCTCCTGCTGGTGGCTTCCTGCAGCAGCTGGCCCGGGCAAGTGGACTCAGTAGAACTGGGGGTACCAGTTGCTCACAGGGACCCAGAGCAACAGTGACTCAGCTTAAGGGAAGAGTAGATGGGGGTGGCCCTAGAGAAGTGGCATCAGGGTGGGCCAGCCCTGTGGGTCTTGACGTGCTCAGCTGTCTTCTCAGCACCCCTGAACTCTGGGACCCTCCCTCCCACCAACATTTCCAGGGTCTCATGCTGCGCACTCAGATCCCAACTGTCCCTGGCCCGGGCTGTGTCCCCTGCTAAAGGGCTGGCATTTTGTCCCCTCTCACGCTAGGGGCTGGGAGGGAGGGTGGGCTCTGTCCCCGGCCCAGGGCTGTGTCCCCTGCTAAAGGACAGGCATTTGGTCCCTCTCACTCTAGTGGCTGGGAGGAGGGTGGGCTCTGTCCCAGCCTCCCTCCTTGGCTTGCTGTTTTCCTCTTTCCTAATCTCCTCTCTGAAGACACCAGTCACATTGCATTAAGGCCTACCCTGAGGGCCTGTGTTAACCTAATTACCACTTACAGGGGCCGTCTCTAAGTACAGTCACATTCTGAGGCACTGAGGGTTGGGACATCAACACACAATTCAGCCCATGACACCCCTCCCACACACACACACCAGATTTGCTCGGAATTAACGTTTTTTGTGTGTGTTTTGGTGGCCTCCTCCTGTGACAGCCTGGGCTGCCCACTGGTGCAGCTCCTGCCCTGCAGCCCTTGCCTGCAACCACTGGAATGTGCCCTGGGTCCACACACCTCAAATGCAGGTGAGAGGTGCCCCCAGCACAACTGGTCTGACCTGTTTCCACACCACATCTCCACCAGGGGATGGAACTCCCAGTCATTCCAGAGAAAGGCCAGTTCCTAAGGCCCTGGTCCTGCTCAGCCCTGACACTGGCCCCCACCCCCTCAGCACTGTGATCCGAGGCAGCACAGACACCTGCTCTCCAGCCTCCGTGGAGCTGTCTCTGTGGCTCCCTGGTCTCGAGATGCAGGTGCCTTCCCATGGAATGGTGGTGCCCTTTTCTCTGGCCCCATGAGTCTCTCCTCCCAACTCCTCTCCTGTGTCATGAAGAGCAGCATAACCATGGTTTTTACATGCAGATTTCTGCCAACAGCCAAACCGTCAATCTTCCATTTCTTAAGAAGGTTTTGTGCTGACAAAGACAGATTCTCCTCTAAGAGGGACTCTTGTACCAGCTCTCAACTAATACATTCTATGTGACTGGAATGTGTATTCACACACAAATTTTCAGAACCGAAAACTAAATGTTTGTAAAATACATAGTCCATTATTAAAAAGACACATTTAACTTACAAACTTACACCACAATTTCTGAAATAAAAAATAGTGAAGTTACCACAGTGTCATTAATTAACAAACAACCTCAAAGTGACTATGTGGAAATTAAACGAGTTCAGCAAAAGCAAAGACAGAGCTTGAACTATTCCATGAATGAGTGTGGATGTGTTCGTGAAAATGAAGGTAACACAGAAACCATCCGTTTCTGGCTCCCGTGTAAATAGGGCAAGTGTTTTTGGAGGCCATTTCTAAACATTTATCAAAATCTGAAATCTTCATAATCTCTGACACAGCAAATATGTTCCTGGAAATCTAAAGTGTAGAAATACCCTGACGTGTGTACATGAGGGTATCCATTACTGCACATCTGCAGTGACCTAAATTGGAAATTATTTCTCCACTTACTATTGGGGAATTTCCATAAGTCGGGAGGCTTGAATGGAGCGATGTGACTTGGACCAGTGACCCACCTCCTCTGACTCACCGAGCTCACCTGGGCATGCCCTCCAGCAACTGCCCACCTAACAGAGCAGCGGTCCTCTCCAGCAGGTGGTTCCAAAGTGTCACAATGCTGGGGCCTGCACAGCTGAGTCCCCCACCACACGACAAATTATCTGGCCCCTGTAGAGATAAGCACCCCATGCTCAGACATGGCAGTTCGCTTCAATGTGCTCCCCCAGGAGATTGATTCTGAGAAAGATTTCTTCAAAGATTGAGCTTCTGCACCCCCAAAGTCAAAATCACCCCACTCTGAAACATGCGAGGGGCCCTGCAGTAATGGGTCCCCTGGCTTTCAGTGGATCACACAGCCACCTTGAATAAAGATTACAGTTGCCAGATTCTCAACAGGTAGAAGAGCGGTCATGTGACTACTGGCCGGTAGGATGTGAGCAGGGGTCAGGGCATTGACCTTAGAGTGGACGGCACACAGACCTTCCCTGGAGCACATTCATCCTGGATGCAGCAGCGATGCCAGCCTGGATGTCCAGGGAGGTGCTGTCACTGCAGGGCAAAGGCACCTAAGCCCATTGCAGCCATCAGGGTCTCAAGACTCATGAGTGAGCCTCATCCCCAGATTCGCTTAGGAGGGAGGATGAGTCCTTCAGCCACTGCTGTTCTGTCATTGTATCTTTCATGGGTGAACCAAACCCAAACAAAATGATTGGAGCTTGATACTTCATTTACATAAATTATACATGAGCATGTTGTTCCTTCCTGGGAGCAATCTCCAGGTTATTGATAAAGTTAAGGTCACCATGACTGCTGTAACAAATTAGCACTAGTTTGCTGACTTAAAATAGCAATGTTTTCACTGTACTTTAGGATGCCAGAAGCCTCAAATTCCAGATCCAGGTGTAGGCAGGGCTGGCTCCCTCTGGGAGCACCAGGGCAGGGCCCATTTGGCGGCTCCTGTCTGCCCTGGTGAACGGGGGCTGCTGGCAATCCTTGGCATCCCATGGCTCATGGCTGCATCACTCTACACTCCATTTTTACGTGGCCTCCTCTGCTCCCGTGTTCTCTTTTGTCTCTTAAAAGGACAATTATCACTAGATTTGGGACTAATAGGGATAACTCAGGAAGATTTCATCTCAAGCTATTAAGGTATGAAACACTGAAATAGGTCTGAATATGCGTGTGTGTGCACCTGCAGACAGGCAAAGCTTGAATACACATGTGTGTGCACCTGCAAACAGGTAAGGCCTATGTATACATGTGTGTGTGTGCACTTGCAGACAGGTGAAGCTTGAATGCACATGTGCATGCACCTGCAGACAGGTAAGGCCTGTGTATACATGTGTGTGTGTGCACCAGCAGACAGGCAAAGCTTGAATACACATGTGCATGTACCTGCAGACAGGTAAGGCCTGTGTATATACATATGTGCATAAGACCTGCACACGTGAGCGTGGACCTCCTCACCTCTGATGAACAGAGTGTGGAAGAGATGATGAGATGTTGTTTCTGAGATTAGGTTTTACCAGACTATGGTTTCTGTTTTGGCTGAGCTTTCTCTCATCATTTCCTCAGATCGTGGCGTGAGGACATCTAGCTGCCACGAATTCTCATAGACTAGGGATCCGGATCAAGGGGCCACCTTGTCAACAGGTCCACATGGTGAAGGCGAGGTCTGCCAACGGTCAGGTGAGTGGGCTTGGAAACCAGTCATCTGCCCTGTTGAATGTTCACAACGAATGCATATGCTCCAATTCTTCAGTTCTAACAATGAAAAGCAAAGTAGGCCACGCATATGAGGCCACATAAAGTATTCAGCTTTTCTACTTTTTTTCTATTGAATCCATTAGTTTCTGAGATTTAAGTTAATGCCTTTTACCATAACTGAGAATGTTCTACTTTATTAATTTATTTTGCATGTTTTTAAGTTATGTTATGTGCAAAAATGTTATGGCTGTAATATTGTGTTAGTGCATTTCCCTTTTTACCACACAGATACCCAGTTGGACCACCTTTATTATTTTCACTCTGAAATCTATAATAATTTATTGCATATCAGTAACTCTGCTTGCTAGTTTTTTATAAGCATATGATTGGCACTTTTTCCCATCCCACCCTTTTCAAACCTTATATGAATTTGTGTTTTGGTGTCTTTCTCCTATTGGTATGTAATGGGGCTTATAAAACCCAGTTCATAAGCTTCTCTCTTTACTACCTGAGCAGAGCTCACTCACATTTACTGCAACTACTGATCCGTTTTGCGTTTCTTGATATCATATTTTCCTATTTGGTCCTTTCCTCATAAATTTCACTGTTTTAAACTGATCATGTTTTCTTAGCTACTTTCCAAACTCTATCTAGTTATATTTTAAAATGTAATTTTTTCCAAGCATAATTAGTAGGGCGTAATTTTAAATGTACTTGTTTAAAGGGAGGCAAGGGCTATGAGCCTTCACGTACCGGTGCTTGTGTGGAATGTGTTTTCATTTCATTAGGCAAATACTGAGTCGTATAGGCACAGGCCACTTGGTATATGTGTGTCCAGCTTCATAAGCACCTTCCCACCGGCTTCCTCCCTGGGCTGGACCATTTTATGTTTCTACCAAATTTTGCTATTTTTTAGCTTTTCTAGTGGATTCATGCTGATATCGTCTGGAGATTTTAATTTGCATTTCTCTGCTGACATGGAAAACATCTGTTCATGGATAATATATGGAGATGGGTTGTTTCTAAAAGGCTCATTGAAATATTGTCAACATTTTGAAAATTTGATTTTTTACATACTTATTATTGACTTTAAGAATTTTTTGCATATTTTATATATTTTGGATACAGATCTTTGGTCTGATACCAGTATTGTGGATATTTCCCCTAATCCATGGCATGATTTTTAATTATATTGAAGCTTAATTTATCAGTTTTTCTCACATCAGATCTCCACTTTTTGCATTCTTTTATAGGTACTCATTGCCCGCCTCTATGTGACAAAGATTTGCTTCAACTACTTCCTCTAGAAATTTTATAGTTTACATTTAGTGCTATAACTCTTTAAACTGTTTTCTTTTTGTGTTTGACCTGTGAGTTTTGCTAGTTTTGTTTTTCTAAACCTTGACATCCAGTTGACCTAGTACTGCAGTGGAGCCTCCATAGTTGACCATGTTCCTACATTGACCACCTGCCTCAGTTGACCTGATTTTCCTCAACCAGACATGAGCCTCTTATGTGTCAGTGCAGTGGGCCGAGCTCCTTATGTTGACCATCTCTGTACACTGCCCAGTTTGTACAGTCCCTGGGGGTCAACTTACCGAGATTCTACTGAGTTTATTAGAATGATCATTCTTTCTCCATTATCTTGACTGGCCATCTTTATAGAAAATCAGTTGGACACCTAAGACTGCGTCTGTGTATCAGTTATTAATTTTGTTCCATCAATCCATTTGTCTGTTTTTAAAGCTGAAACTACACTGGCTATTTCTGTAACAAATGCTGAAATCAGCCAGTGTAATTCCTTCATCTCTGGTGTTTTGTGACTATTTTGTCTAATGCAGATCTGCTGTATTTTCATATACGTTTCAGAATCAGCTTGTTGTTTTCTACTAAAATGCCTTTTGGGGTTTTGATTTTGGTTGCCCTCAATCTTTCAGTTAATTGAAAAGAAACTGACATTATAACAATAGTGAGTCATTTGATCCACGAGCATGTGATAGCTTGCCCTTCACCGAGGGTTCTTTGGTTTTTCTGAGTGATATTCCATAGTCTC
>NW_003852621.1:1859378-1894014 GCF_000181295.1 Otolemur garnettii
CCTTTATTAATTTGAAGTTGCCGCCTTTTTCCTTTGGTTTGTTAAAGGTTTTAAACATGAGTGAGTTTTGAATGATAAATACTCTCCCTTTGTCTGTTGAGATAATCATCTGACTTTTCCTCTTTATTTCATTAATGTAGCTACTTATGTTGATTTTTGAATGTTAAGTTCACCTTAAATTTGGGGGGTAAACTCCATTCACTCATAAAATATTTTGTTTTTATTGAAAAATTTAATTTGCTAATATTTTGTAAAGGAATTTATATTTTTCACAATGGGTATTGGTCTGTAGTTTTCTTTGTTTTTTCTTTACTTTTCCTTTTTTTTGAGATTGAGCCTCAAGCTGTCCCCCTGGGTAGAGTGTCATGGCATCACAGCTCACAGCAACCTCCAACTCCTGGGCTCAAGCAAGTCTCCTGCCTCAGCCTCCCAAGTAGCTGGGATTACAGGCACCTGCCACAACACCTGACTGTTTTTTGGTTGCAGCCATCATTGTTGTTTGGTGGGCCTGGGCTGGATTCGAACCTGCCAGCTCAGGTGTATGTGGCTGGCACCTTAGCCTCTTGAGCCACAGGCGCTGAGCTGGTCTATAGTTTTCTTTTGTTACAATACTTTTGTCTAATTTTCATAACCTGGTATCAAGGTAGTTAAGGCCTTAAAACATGAAAGTACTTTCCACCTCTATTTTATGAAAAAAATTATTATTTATTTCTGAAATTGTTGATAAGATTTACTACTAATGTTATATAAGCCTGGAATTTTTTTTGTGTGGGGGAAGCTTTTCAATTATAAATTTAATTTTTAGATAGATACAGAACTATTTTCTGTATTCTTAATTCTGCTGTCTTTCAAATACTTCTCCATTTTGTAAGTGGTTGAATATTGTGAGGGCCTGGGTCCCCACAACCTTTGGCAGGACCTGCACTGAGGGCAGCTGACTCAAGAAAAAACTCAGACTCAGTTATCTCAGGGGAAATAACCGATGGGAGTCTGTGAGCGGTGAACACGAAGCCAGCAGCATCTCAAGGGCAGCACCAGGCCATTCACCCATAGGTCTCTCTATTCAATCAAAAATCATACATCAAGCTGACAGTATAATGCATAAACTTAATTCAAGTTATTCAAAGAAAGATGCCTCAAGTAATCATTAACAATCAGGAGAAGGGAAACGAAGGAAGGGAAAATCATGCAGGCACAATGTGTGATTACAATTTACACGTTACATATTAGGGATAAACTTGCCTTCAGTGGTTTCTATCTATACCTGGGCAGGACACAGGCAATAGTCATCTTTGGTTGCTAGGCATTCTGTTCTCAGCCACCAGATAACAACCAGGCTGCTTGCAGTACCTGAAAAGGAGGACCCAGGATCCTAAATTGTGGTCAACAGGACCCCCAGAAACGTAGTTCTGAGCCTGCCAGGTGCCAGACATCCTGTGTAGACCCCAGGCTATTGCTAAGCCTCAAGGAGTTTGAGGAACTTGGACTCTGGTCAACAAGCTCTCCAGAAATGCCTGGCTTACTACAATACAAACCTGACTACTACAGAATATATTTGCACGAAGGTTTTTATAATCTTTTCTTACTATCTTTTTATTATTTCTAGGATCTGTAGTGATCTTAACTGATTCCTGATATTAGTAATTTACATCTTTTTTTAACCTTTTTTCTTGGTTAGTAAACTAGAGGTATATGAATTTGTTATGTTCAAAGAAAGACATTTTGATTTCATTGATTTTTTTCCTTGTTATTTCCCTATTTTTATATAGAAATTTCTCCTCTACATTATTCTTCTCCGATTATTTTGGGTTTACTTTGACATCTTTGCGGGAGAGGCTTAGACTATTAAAGTTAGATTTTTCTTATTTCCTTATATAAGCATCTCATGCTTTAAATTTTGTTTTAACACCGATTTACCTAAAGGCTGCAAAGTTTTATATGTTACATTTTCAGTTTTTATTTTTATTTAGTTTGAATCATTTTCTAACTTCTTTCTGGGTCCTGTCTCTCTTCTTTGACTCATAGGGATGTGTAAACATATTTTTGCTTTCTTTTCGGATACTTAGGACTTTCATGAATAAATTCTCATTATTTATTTCTAATTTAATGTCATCATTCCAGAGAATATATTCTGTAACATTTCAGTTCTCTTAAATTTATTGAAACTTATTTTATGGCCCATTATTTGGTTATATTAGGGAAGGTCCCCGGTTCACTGGAGAAGGTCTGGTTTCTGCTCTTGTGAGGTGAATATTTGATAAAGGTTAACTTATTCGAGTTTGTCCATAGTCTGGCTGGGTCTTCTATGTCCTTACAGGTTTTCTGCCCACTCTTTCTATCAGTTGCTGAGAGAGGAGCATGATGTCACCAGCGGTGCTTCTGGACACCATTTCTCCTTTCCCTCAGCTTTTTGCCTCATACGTTTTAACACACACATTATTAAGAGCCTACAAATTTAAGATTGTTAATAAGCTTCTTGATTAACTCTTTTATTATTATAAAATATCTTTCTATGTAACTTTCTTATATATTTTTTGTCCTGAAGTCTACTTTGTCTAATACTAAGATCATCACTAACAGTTTTCTTATGGGTTTTGCAGTGTATACTCTTTCCTATCATTTTATTTTAGCCTAGTTCTGTTTCTGTATTTGAAGCTTATTTTTAGATGTGGCTTTTCTGTCAGTTCAGATAATCCCTGTTTTTTAACTAATGTTTTTATACCATTTATGTTTAATGTAACAATTGTTATGGTTTGATTTAAGTCAACAATATTGATGTCTGTCCAATATTATTATTATTTTATTGCTTTATCCTTCTTTTGGGTATCTTTCATTAGACTGAATTTTGGGGTGGATTATTTGACTTTATTTCTATTATATAGTAGGCTTATTAGTTGTACTTCTTAATTATATGTATTTTTAGTGGTCCATAGAATTTACAATATGTAATTTTACTTCAGTGAAATGTGCCTTTAAATTATATGTCTTTACATACATAAGACTCTTTTTAAAAATTTTTTATTTCATAATGTAAGACTCTTATAAGAGTCTATTTCCATTTCACACTGTTATATATTTTATTTATACATATGATATAAACATATTGTATTGTTACTTTTTGTTTTAAATGGTTGATTATCTTTTAAAATTTTTTTAATAGTGAGAAATACATTAATATGTGCACATATTTAATATTTCTGGAGCTTTTATTTCTTTTTGTAAATCTACATTCTCAACTTGTATTGCTTAACTTCAGCATAAAGTTTCTTTGTATTAATATTGCTTTATTGTACATGTTTCCTGGTAATAAATTATCTCAAATTTCCTTATCTAAAAAATTATCTTTGAAATATTTCCTTGGATAGAGAATTATAGGTTCACTTTCTATTCTTTGGAACACTTTATAAATTTTTTAAAAATGGGCTTTTTTCTTAAGGCAATCATAAGACAAAGTTTATTGAGTAAGAAAAAGATAGGTTTGCAGAATAAGAACAATATGTAGGGTTACAGAGCAAGAGGTGTTCCCCCAAGGACAGCAAATGGGCCTCTATTACCAGGGCGAGTAGGCCAAGAGGCCAAGAGGCCAATCTCTTGGTTTTTATTGTTTCTCACAAGATGTCTGTAATCATTGCTACATTTGTCACCCTAGGTACAATGATTCCCCACCCCGTCACCCCTGACTATATTGTATTTTTCTTTTTTTGTATTTATCTAACTGGTCTTTGGTGAATTTCTTCTATCTGAGTATTCATAGATTTTGTCAGTCTGAAAAAATACTGGCTACAATTTATTCAAGTATATTTCTAACACTTCCCCTCTTTGGGGGACTCCAAATGTGTTTCTATGAATTGTGTGATACATGCATTTCCCACAGGCCCCTGAGGCTCTGCTCTTTTTCCCCTCTGTGGTTCTTTTTGGATGCAACATGTCATTAGGTCTTTATAAATCCCCTGACTTCTTCCTCTGCACTGTGTAGCTCTCTATAATTCCTTTAGATGGCTGTATTATATTCCACGGCATGAAAGTAGAATATCACAATTCATTTGCCCACTTCCTTAATTAAGAGCACTGCATCATTTTCAGTGTTTTCTGCTTGCAATAATCCTGCAGCCAACATTCATTTACATATATCCTTACTTAATCTTATTTTTATGAGATAGAATTCCAGGCCTGGGATCTTTGGATCAAAAGACGTTTTTATTTAATTTAAAAATTGTGTAGCTATCTAAATAATTTGTCTCCAACATTTCTATTTGTTTATATGCATATAACTTACACAGAATAATTAATGTGCTAATTTAATGCCTTTTATTAGTGCAGTCATTGTCCTTCTTTGATTGGCTGTCCTCTCCACTTCCCCTCTGCTTTCCAACAACACTTTCCATGGCATTTAATCTGCTGATTTCCATTTAGTGATTTTCTTTTTTTATTTCATATATTGACTGTTTTACCTCTAGAAGTTCTATTTGGTTCTTGGTAGATTTTTTATTAGGTGTTGAGTGAGTAAAGACAACATAGAATATTGTGCCTAGTTACAAATCAGTGACCTAAATGAAAAAAAAATAACTACACAAATTTGTTTATAATAACAACTATATATTCTTTTGTAAAACACATACTGAATTGCCCAGAGAGAGAAGGGTATAAAGCTACGAGTATTACCTCTGATGTTCCAGAATATATGGGAATTAAATGGGGATGCTGGGTTATAAGACAGAACTTCTCCAGCTCTGCCAGATGTGACATCTGAGCCTGGTGAGGAGAGGGTGGTGACGATGCCGGTGACGACTATGAGGACACTGGGGGTGCTGGTCTTTGATCACCGAATCAATTTTTTAAAGCATATAACTTAATTTGTGTATATTATTTCTTCTAGGTTGTATATATTATTCTTATAATTTGTCCGTTTTATACAAGAATTCAAATCTGCTTTGGGAAGCAATTTAGTCTAACCTATGCAGGACAGGAATTTACATGAAAGCACAGATGTCTCCTGGAACTTGAGGGCTCAGATGTAGCCAAACCTCAGGAAGGACTCGGAACCAGGCCTGAAAAATCCCAACCTCTGTTCTCACTCCCAGGTTCCGTGTCCCCTTTCTTTGCAGGAAGAACCAGGTTTACTCCTTAGTCCATGGTTTCTGGAGGAAACGAATTCACACATTAAAGTTTCACTCAAACACCCAGATAGATTCCCAGGAGGGAGAGCGTGACCCTCCCTGGGTGAGAGTCCATCTGAGACGGCAGGTGTCCTCAGGCACTGTGGCTGCTCTTCTGCAGGGAGATTCCTGTGGAAAAGGCACCAGGTTCCTTTCTATACTGCTTCCTGGGGAAATGGATTCCAAGTGCAGTTGGAACTACAAAGCGTGATGAATTTAGTTAAGTCTATATTCCGCAGAGGTATTAAGCTGAAAAAATTTTTTCCCATCAAACTTTCTAGAGAAATAAACTATAGCTCTGATTTAATAAACTCTGAGATGAAAATCTAGATATTTATTAAGTTGCATTCAATATTACCTTTAGTATAAATGGAAAAATGTTATCTAGTACATAGAAATGTCCCTTGTTGGGTATTCAATTGTTAAATACAAGTTAGTAACCACTATTAGCCAGAGTAACTATCCTTTCTATACAGAACATTCACTAATAAATAATACTTACAAGAAATTATATTTCCAGAAAAGAAGTAATGTATACATGTGACATTGTCCTGTTTCTCTTTACAAAAGTAACATTTTGCACCTCTTGGCAGATCTCATTGAAAAGAATAATTTATCTGATGGAGATGAAAAATTTCAAACATTAAATATCAATCTCTTAACAACCATAGAGAGTTAAAGAGTTTGCTTTCTTAATCCCCACTGAGAAGTGTGTTCTTGGAGGAGGAGTTGTAGCAGGGCCAGCTGGGGCTTTGTAGGGGGTCAGGAGGCACCAGCCCCAGCCCCACAGGACAGCACCTTGTGATGAGACCCTGGTGACCCCGCTGTAAGTCCACCTTCGCTGTGGGCTCAGTATGAGGTGTTGTGGCTCAGGAGTTGGGGTGCAGTTCAGCGGGCTTGTCTCATGGGTAACTTTCCCAAAGAGTCCCGTTTGAAACACACTGTATGATTTGATATAGTTTTAGGCACCAGCAAAAGTGATACTTCTGAGGATTGATACTCCAATGCATTACAAGCCAAATGTTTATACTTTATCTTCTGAACTAAGCAGATAACCAGAGTGCAGTCGTTTCCATGAAAATAAGTTATATTCAAAGATGGAATAATTTTGCAAATATTATTCCACTACCAGCACTTAGCATCTAATTGAAGGGAATTCTCCAAGTGAGAATGAACTGAATCACCACTGTCTGATTAAATCTTTCTAGCAAGAACATGTTGTTTTAGGCTCTTGGTGTGGTTTGCGATTTTTTTCAAAATTGGATTGTCTGTGGAATAAAAAGCATCTCTGTTACTTTCTGGCTTTGTGCAAAGTATGGGTTTCTCCTTGCTCAGCTGCTAACTCTGAGTGCCTGCCTTGCACAGAGGCAGGAAACCGGTCGCCTGGCAGGCCGGTGACAGCGTTCCTGCTTTCCTGGCCTTAATGTTCCCAGGGGTGTCCTCCAGCCATGTGGCTCTGGGTAATAGGAGAATTTCTTTCTCCACTCCCCTTGGCTCGGCTCTGTACCCAGGGGTAATGGTAAATACATTGTGACTGAGAATAAAGACCCACGTGGAGATTTTGTTAAGCTAGAACAGGGAAGATTGAGATTACATTTGTAGGGGGGAAAGGAAGGGTGAACCCCTAAGTTAAAACAAAGCCTACAATAACAACTTCAGGATGTCAGACGGGAGATGAATAGTGACCCCCCAGATAGGAATATGTGTGAAGATGTTTTGGGGCTTCTGATGACTATAACTTCCCAATGGGTCAGCAGTGAGGATTCGGACCTAGTCTGAGGCTGTTCTCATCTGCATGTAATTGCCTGGTGCCTGCACCTGAGCTAGTGGGAAGGGGCCCTTGTCAGATAACACCTGAGCCAGCCGCTGGATTTGGGGCTGCACACTGAAAGACCAGGATGACTGGGGTCATGGGGGTTTCACTGACAGGACCAAGAAAAAGAATGATGCTATTATTGAAAGTAAAACATGAAAGGGAGGGAACTTGGTGTGCTACCACCTAACGGGCACGGTGCAGAGGTCCAGGGCACAACTCCTGAATGAAGGTTCAGCTACAACAAGGACTCCACCTAACAGAGGCAAACAATGAAACCTAATTGTTTGTACCTTATGATTAATCTGAAATATAAAAGAAAAGTGAAATATGAGATTCCTCCATAAGCTGAAATAAGGTAGGATATACTCCAAGACAGATCCAGGGGTTATTCAAGCACGTAGGGAGCCCACTGGTGAAACAATCGTGTGCATGAGGCTAGCACAGTCAGGGAATCTGGAGCTAGGGATTGTACAGAGATTAAAGTACAGGCAACGGCAGGGAGGCTGAGTTCAGAAGTGCTTCATGGCGGAGGGCTACTGCCACTAACTCCCAAAGGCTGGACCCAGCGCTCCTGAAAAGTTGG
This sequence comes from Otolemur garnettii, assembly GCF_000181295.1. Classification (NCBI taxonomy): domain Eukaryota; kingdom Metazoa; phylum Chordata; class Mammalia; order Primates; family Galagidae; genus Otolemur; species Otolemur garnettii. The sequence goes on from NW_003852621.1 coordinate 1,866,934, forward strand.
TGCAGCTGAGACGCTTTGTGTTTTTCAAAGTGCCTAACTACTGGCCTCTGTGTGTGTGTGTGCGTGTGTGTGCATGCGCGCGCGCGTGTGTGTGTGTGTGAGTGCGCACATGCGTCCTGGTAACATTGACGGCAGGTAAAGCTAAAAGCTCCACTGAGAACAGTAAGGACATTCCATTTTCAGAAATGATAACATCCCGGCTACGTGCTGAAGCAGGAGGACCTTCCTTGGGGTGCAGGTCTCTTTTTGTTCACTTTGTGAGAGGCCTTATTCCTGCAGCATTCCTCTCCTGGATGTGGCTTCTGGCTCCTACTGACACATGCAGGGGGCCTGGCCTCGGGGTCTGTCGCCAAGGAAGCCACTCTGGGATCCTGCGGCTTCTCCCTCCCCTGTGGCAGTGCAGCGTCAAAGCTCTTTCTGTGGGTACCACACACACTGGGTAGGTGTGTTCAGATGAGGGCCAGCAAGAAGTCCCTGTGGGCATCCTGGGGGAGAATGGGACATGTGACGATGGAGCAGACGCTCCAGCTGGAGGGTTGACGTGGGATTTTGTGTCTGGACGTTACCAGGCCACCTTAATGAATGAAGGAAGGAAGGAATGAGTGCAGGAAAGGTGGAGTGAGCAGATCACAGACCAGAGTCCCTCGCAGGCCTGTGGACACTGGTTTGGTTTGATCCCCCAGTGCTAGTAATGGCTTTCTTTGCGTACCCTATGGCTACCATAGATTTTTTTGCCTGTAATTATAATTTCAGCAAATCTGTGCAATTGCAAAACACTGCGTTTTAGAGAAATCCTGCTGCCCTTCCCCAGTGAGCCGATTTCTGCCTTACCTTGTTGGTTCAGACGCGTTTCTCACCCGGGGTGCCCGGCCGCGAGAGCTCCTTACAGGGCGGATTTATGATGGATGCCAGCTGGTCTGAGAGAAGGAAACAGATATTGATTTTTAATATTTTCTCCCAACTTGTTTACTCTAGGATAATACAGCAGCTGCGTGGCAGCTTGTCTCCGAGTGGAAAGGATTATTACCACTGCCTTTTGATGAGATAAATTACCCAGGATGACTTGAATGGCTAAAGGGGATACTTTGATGTTATGTCGCTTCATTTACCCTTATGACTAAATGATTATTGATTTTATATTTTTAAGCTCTTGAAACGTGAAAATAAGTTGGTGGAGAAGGCCGGCTGTGTTAGTTTTATTAATTTATTTCTGCAGGGCATAATTCACTTTGGACCAGGTTGTGAAGGTTTTGGGTTCATGACCGACTGCAGATACAGTTGCAAAGAAATGGCTTATTTATATAGTCATTGCAAGTAGTCCCAAAATCAATACGGTCTGGGATTGGATGATTAAACTCAGTCCCTTTGTGGGGTTCATTCCTGCAGCCGCTGCTGAAATCATGTCGGCTGCAGCAGGCCCATGTGATCAGGTCTACAAATAGCAAGTTTGTTCAAGTTGAAATATTATTTTTTTGCTCATCATTTCTTTTTCTGTGATATTCACTCAATGACATTTTAACAGTCTGGGGGAAAAAAGCGGTTGATGGACTGCTTCAGTGAAATCCGTAATCTGCATTCAGAGTTGCCTCCAAGGACTGCAGGGACGTCGTGGTGGACTTGGTGCAGACTGTGAGGGCAGGTCCCAGACGGCGCTGGGTTCAGTCTGGGCACAACTGCCTGCAGCGGCAGCCTGAGGCGTGCATAGACCTGTCACTGTTGGGGGACTGTTGGGGCCCTTTGGAAAGGCTGGGTGGCTCTGTGACTGTGGACACACTGGCGTGTCAGTGAAGTGCGGCCTTTGCCACCTTCATTCCATAGGCTCCGTCTGGCCTTTGTCTGAAAGATGCCTATGTCATGCCTGGTACGAGAGTAGGAAGGCTGCCTCCAGAAAATCAGGTTATATGTTTGTAGTTTTCATAAATTCCTTCATTGATTTTCAGAGATTTTTAACACGGTCCCCGTGCCCCATGTATTCCTAGTCAGTCAGGTTCACTTTGCTCACAGACACTCACAGACGCCTCTTAGTGGATTGGGACTGGGAGTTCCTTGTTTCTCTGTCACCTTCTCCACCCAGTTCAGTGGGGAGACCTCAGGAAGGACCACTTTCCCCAGAAGATTCCTAAGAAGACTTTTCATCTATTTCTTGAGACTGCCCAAACCCAGAATAAGACTAACTGCAGACTCATGGCAGTGATGGCAGCTCTAGCTTTGAGCTCAGTGAAGTTCCCAGGCCAGCGGTCCCCTCCTAGCCGCCTTCCTGCCCACCACTGGTGGCTTCAGGTGTTTCAAGAGATGGCTCAGCCAAGTCCACTAATGTGTTTCATCCCGGGATATTTCAAAAGTCCAACACGTATGCCTCAGCTGAACTTGGTAATACTATGATACATTTTGCCTTGGAAATTCATTTCAAATACAGTGCAGAGTTTGTAGAAATTACAGCCTGCTGCTGAAGTGAGCTGTCCTACATACAGACAGGAAGCAACTGTGCACAGCTCCTTTTCCAGACACGACTCCCTGCTGTTGTAAGTAATGGTAGCGTGTTTTTATGGAGTTAAAAAGGTGTCAAACACTTTTTCTTACTTTATTCAGTATATATGTATAATTAATATGCAGTAAATTATATGGCTCCAGTTTAAAGCTTGTTTAAATGCATAGAATTGGAAGTAGAATGAAGAAATAAAATAACTTTTGGAGCACTGTAATGTAATATGTTGATCAATTTTATAGAGGAGTGGTGAATATTTAATTAATCACCTTCTGACAATTATTCACTCTGGCCGGAATCAAGGTCTCCATTAATGCCGAGGAACAGCTTCATTACAAATGACCCATAAAAGTGTCGAGTGCAGGCACTGAGGACAAGTAATTTCCTTTCCCTTTAAGACCATTAGATGGAATGATGAGGGTGGGTAAGGTGATGAAGTGCGTAATCCCGTGATTACAAAGGAAGGCGTGAGCAGTAAATTCGACCGCTGGCGGGGCAGGGGATGAGGTGACAGGGGGACGGCTGGGTTCCTTCAAAGCACTTTTAATTTCACAGGAGGACGAGACTGCCAGCGTTCTGTGCTTCCCGGCTGTTCTCTCTCTCCCACAGCAGGTGCTCAGGCTCCGGGCCTGCCCGCTGCCAGCACCGGGGACACAGAGAGAGAGGTGACGTGACTTTTTTCGAAATGCCTCTTCCCACAGCTCTCAGCAGAGGGAATACACATTCGTGGCTGTCTTGATGAATGTCACACAGGCTGGCCTACTGGAGCAGCTTGGACAGGGAAGAGGGACCAATATGTCAGCGGGGCCCCTGCTTGCGTTTCGGGGCTCGGCTTTGAGGACACAGGACAGATTGATCATTGCGACTCCTCCTCAGCCTGAGAACAATCTCGAAAGTTGATAACTGCTTACATTTCACTGAATCCATTTCTTAACTTTTCATTATTGGCCAAGAGGCCTTGACGTTTATCACCTTTCAGATGTCGAGACGGGTCTCTGGGTCGCAGGAACTCTTGACGATTTTTTACTGAGTGAAAAATATTTTCTTTCCCAAATGGCTCAGTGGTGAAAATTCATTTATGAGAATGTCAGGACTCTATGGCCTTGGAGAAAATAATACAAAATGGACTCGTTCCTGTGACTCCTGTCCTCCCAGCCAGCGGACAGGAAGTGTATTTGCTCTGAGGACCAAAACTCAGCTTTGAGGAGCCCTGTTAGAAATCAAAGAAAAGCTTGAATTTTCCGTGTTGTGGAAAGTGTTTGGGGAACGTGGATTTAATTTCAATTGTAAATGGCCTCCTTAGCTGGCCAAATCTCTCTAAAATCCATCAAAATGCAAAGGGTTAGTACCGGTTTTAACACAAACAGAACCTGAAGATCCTTAAGTTTTCAAAAGTTCAGGCATCTTGACTGCCACTAAGATGTTTTTCTTAAACTTTCTCTTTATTTCTTTGAACTTCATTTAAGATCCTGCACCCATGGGCAGCCTGGCCCCGGAGCACACACCTACATACACAAGTTCAAGTGGCCACTTTTAAAAACTAATAGCTATTGACTGTGGTTGGGATTTCTGTGATGTTATCGGGCCTGTAAAGACTTTGCGGTATGCCGTTTACATTGTACCTGGTGACTGTATAATCATTATTGATTTTCCCTGTGTGTAGTACCTATGTCAAACAACCTAATATATTTAAATGGTGATTATTTCAGTTCTATATCTACTATTAGATAAGATCAAAGGTAGTTAAATGTGCGATAGATGGGGGAGAAGATAGTGTAATGTACTTGTGCCTCTCGAGAGTTTTTAATAATTAACTTTCTAAAACATGTTGAGATTTGGGGACTGTGGAAGAGTGAGCCCTGGCAGATGGAGAGAAAGCAAATCAGCCTCGTGGCTCAAGGCGCCCCGGCTCTGGGAACGCCAGCTATGGAATGAATGGCTTTTTAAAGATCCTAGGAAATCATTCTAGGTGCTTAATTCACTCCTTGTTTTCGTACAAATACTTATGAAGAAATGAGAAACAAACGCAGACCAACGTGTGATTTCCCCAGGAAGCAGTCGCAGTTAATCCTGAGAGTGAGATTGAGGGGGGAGCCCCTCTGGGCCAGTGGCACCTCCAGGTGCATCTCGGACAGTGGCCGTGGTGTCCAGTCAGTGACCACAGTGTCCAGCCTGCACATGGAGTTCCGGCACATCTGAGTTTCACCTTGACAGTGTGGAGTAAAGTATGACTTGGGTTGTACTCTTGTCAAAATTCAATAACTTTTCTCAGAGCGTTTGATTGGATTTTGTATTTGATTTGGTGATTTTAGCTGAGTTCATATTTAGTTTTGAAGGGAAATTTATTGAACAACTTTTACCCTTAAACTACTTGATGTAGCATTTAATGGCTTAATACTTTTCTCATTTATTAGATATTATTTTCCTTAGTGAAGGTCATGATTGGAACATTGCAAAAATGTTTTAAATTTTAGAGGAGTGTATTATAAGCTTTTATCTTGGACAATACGATGTTGAAATATGAAATTCCATGTCCTGTGAGAGATGGCAGCTGTGGTACACGGGTCCTGACCAGAGTTTCTACTGAAGGGACAGGAGGCCGTGGTTAGCACTCACTGTGCATGCTGCGTGGGGTGCTCCAGAGTAAAAACAGGGCTGGTCACACAGCTCTTCACATAGAGGGAGCAGAGGCCGTGTGTGTGCAAATAACTACCACGGTAATCCCAGCAGTTTCCCAGAGGCTGCAGGCGTTGGGGCCATCTCGGTAGTCAGCTGCCCTTGTTGCAAGAATCTCAGGCCTGGCTGCCTCCTCCTCAGGGGCTTGAAGTACTAAAGCCATCACAGACAGCCTGCTTGTTGTCTTAGGCGAGTTCTCCAGAAGCCAGCCTGATGAGCAGTTTGCATTAGGAAGAGTCTCTGGTAGCTCCCAGCTGGGGCAGAGGTGTGGGGCCTGGAGTGAGAGGCCTGGATAGGCTGTGGCATCCACCAAAACCTATGGATGACATGGTCAGCACTCCTGGGAGCTGTAGTGACCCCAGACTCATTGCATGGTGGGTAAGGGGTGAGGGAGTTAGGCAGTCACAATCCTACCCTCGACAGGTGGTTACAGGCTGCCCCAAGAGCTCATGCACTGACAATGGCCAGGTACTGTCAGCTCAGGCACAGAAGGTTCTGGAAGCTCAAGAGCAGCCTCTAGCAGTGACATGGAACTGGCTGCTAGGCCCAAAGGCAAACCCTAGGCTGGTGTGGCTAATGGTATCCGGGAGGCCTGAGTGAACAGCGACGGCCCCAACCAGTGACAGCAGAGGCGATGTGTCTCTCAGCAGCTCAGCTGGTGTTATTCCTGTTCTCACAGCAAATATAACCCCCTGCTTAAAATTAAAATTACTCATGAAATTTGATTATTTAAAGATCTGTTTATTTCTAATAGCCATTTTAACATTTTGGATATGTCAAACTAAAGAACAAGCAGAGAAAAATTCTCCAGTGATGATGATCTTAGCCAGGAGTGTCCCAGCGCAGAATTCACATGTCCCAGCAATTCAGGGAGGCTAAGGCAGGCGGGGGTGTTATGGGCAAAATTCAGAGCATTACACAGGTTGTTTTGAGGTAAAGACCTATGCTGCAAAGACCTATAGCAAGGGTGGCCTCAGCCCACAGCTGGGCAGGCAGTTGCTGGGTGGATGACCTGGCAGATGTGTTTATTGTGTGAAGTTGCCGTGGCTGCCATGTAAGGCTGGGGTCTCGCTGGTCCTTAGTGATCCCTGCTGTTGTCAGGCAATGAGGCATGAGCCGCTCCCCCCTGGGCCTTCCCAGTCTGCCTTGTGGGAGTTGACACATGTCACCCTAGTTTGGTTCTGACAACTTTCAGGGGTACTATTTTCAGATTATTTTGATGGTGCAGTTTTCCTGAGAGAAGGCCTGAGCGGTGCATGGTCACGTGTCTGGCCAGCTCCGGACAGCAAGCCCAGACATGGACATGTTTAAACAGAGGGCAGAATCAAATTAAGCTGAGGTCCTAGTGTGACAGTGCCTTTACAGGGAGAGGAGTGAGATGCTGTGCACCGGGAAGGCATGGCCTCGTGACATGGTGAAGATGAAGCAGGACAGAACCAGTGACTGTGCAGCTCAGGGGCCGGGAGAAATGGGAAGGGGCCTGTCCCTGTAGGTGGGAGGTGCTGGCCCGGGGCTCCTGACCTCTAGGACCATCGTAAGTGTCTGTTTTGAGCATCCAGCATGTGGGGCTCTGTAGGGCTGCCTAGGACACCAGAGCAGAGATATTTAAGCATTTGTGGTCACAGTGCTGCTCGTGTGGACAGCAATGATGTGTGCTCTCCACCTGCAGACTCCTCAAGGCCCCTGCACCACCTCCTGGGGGGCAGGGTGGGAGGTCGGCATCTCCTCCTGGAGTGGACGCAAAAATGAAGGAGGGAGCATCCTGGGACTGATTTCTTGAGGAATCAGGTGTGGTAGTGAGTGTCCCTCACTCTGATCTCAGACCAAAATGTGGGGTCCGAGGGGATGAGGTTGCTATGAACAGCACCTTGGATATTTCACAAACTTCCCTGATGGTGTCCTGCACATATTGTCCTTGCAAAAGGAAGTCTATTTTGCTTGGTGGCAGGGTCACAGGGCCCCACACCCCACATCACAGGGCTGTGCGTGCAGCAGAGACTGGAGAGGGCTGCCTGGGGAGAAGGCACTGCCTCCAGGCTGCAGATTTGGGGGTCAAGCAGCCCCCAACAGCATTGGTCCCACACCAGCCGCCTGCTTGGGTGCCTCCTAGACAGCCCCCAGGGCATCTGTCCTGCCCACCTATCCCTCCCTGAGTCCCACACCACTGCCCTTGGATGTCCCTGAAACCCAAGCTCAGCCACCATGAGGCACCAAAGATTGGTTTAAATCTGAGGGATCCATCAGATTTGGTGAGGGGGCTGGGAGAGGCAGGGTGTTCCTTGGGGGTATGATGTGAGCCCCTTGAAAGCCCGTCATGTTGTGCATGTTCTGGGTGGTGAGGTCAGTCCAAGCAGGCACTTCCAGCGTGATCACAGAGGGAAATCCTTATTGGACAAGGAGAAGGTCTGCATGCTCCATAAGCCCTCGGGGCTATAAGGCCAAGAGGACCTGAGAGACACCCACCATCCCCAGAGTCGGGCCGGGCACTGCCTGCCGTGTTCTCTGTGTCTGCACCTGTGTCTTCAGGGCAGCAGGCTGGTGAGCTCAGACACTGCTGGTGGACAAGTTGCTGTTAGGAAAGAAATATAACAGCTTCTGGAAGCTTGGGGCAGTTAGACTTCCTGGGTCGAGGTGCAGTGGCCTTGTGAGCAGCACTGAGGCTGAGCTCCGTCTCACATGGGCTCCCCTACACTGGCTGGAGCTGCTCTGAGAGTGGCCAGGTCTCAGGGTGGCACTGATGACATCCCTGGCTGGCCTCTGCTGTCCTACACCCACTGACCTCCCGCTGTGGGGAAGCCCATGCCCAGGCACAGATGGACAGGACCCCATCACCTCTGCCATGGACACTGGCATTTCAGTAATCATAGGCTTGAGATATTTGAGGTTTAGATTTACTACAACTGCTAATAATAATAAAAATAAAGATTGCTCATGCTCTCCACAGTGCCCCACAGAAAACACCCTTCCTGCAGCCTGCGTGGTGAGCCAGGCTTCCCTTTCTCCATCTGCAAGGTGGATGGAAGTTTCATTGCCCTCACCCCTGTGTCCCAAATGAGTGATGGCACAAAGTTGATACACTCACAAGAGGATGGGCGTAAACTCACACATCTTTATCGAGTGCCTTTATTATTCTATCAGTTACATTTGTTGGGCAGGCCCTTTGACTTTTATGAAGGAATTCCTTTTAATAGGCAGAATGCCTATGTCTGGAAATGCCTTTTCCTTCAATCCATCAGAATCCTGGCTCTTCTGAGCAGGGATCCTGCCTCGCTCAGAGTCAGTAATTGAGGAGGTTGGTCCAGACAGCACCTCTCCTGGCCACGGGTCCCGAGCAGAGGGTTCTGTCTGGGCGGTGCAGCACTCTGTTATGAACCAATAATTAAGTCCTCCAGGCTCAGCCCTTCACGCCGGCTAATCTTGGTGGCTGTTTACATGCTACTATTTGTTAAATGGCAAAGTTTATTGATTTGGCAAATTCAGTCTCACATTGTAGATTTTCTCTCAGTCTGTGTTCCTACATGTGGTTCAGCATTTTTAAATGTCAACTGCAAAGTATTATTGATCAGTAATTAAAAGTGTGGAGAAAAATTAGCATAGTAGAAGTTTGCAGTCATTAGCACAAGTACCGTTGGGCAATTATTTAGCATGTTTTAACATTTATTTCCCTTCCTGTTATTGACAGAGAGTATGGTGCTCACCAAACAGTTTTTGTTCTGCTAAAAAGGAAAGTGTTAATGTCAGTAAGAGTTAACGGCATGCATTCCTTCTCCAAAATGTGCTTGTCGGTTTCCCTGAAGCACAGGCGAGGGGATCCCAGAGCTGTGTACAGGAGGGAGGCAAGAGTCTGCATTCCCAGGGCTGAGCGATGGGGCGGCAGGTTGAAACTGGACAGCAGAGGGACCAATCTGGCCCAGGCGGGGAAGAAAGAGACAGCAGTTGCTGTGTGTCTGGGACGCTCATATCAGGCTCACTCAGACGCAGGCTGATTTCCCTGTCCTGCCCCGTTTCCTGGGAAGCACATGAAGTGACTGTCACTCTGAAAGGGTGATCACAGGACTAACGGCTATAATGGATGCCCTCACTCTCCATGGGGTTGCAGACCTAAAGCCCAAGCCCTGCATGGCCAGTGTGCTGACCTGTGTGAGCACCGCTCCATGTGGGTGGGTAAGGGGAGTTAGGGGGTGTTACCCCAGCCCCATGCTGGCCCTAGCACATTCACAGGGGTGATCTGTACAAGGGTGCCACACTGGGTACAAACAAGAGCAGCCTCATCAAGGGCCTTTGAAACGTCGAGCTGGGCCAGAGGAGAGAGCCTACAGGGGATCAGTGTGAACTCCAGCCAGCCATGTGGCGAATGACTGGAAAATTGGTTTCATAAGGGAAGTCCTGAGAAGCTGGATGGAGAATGAATGAGGCCCGGCTTAGGGGAACGGCTTTGGGATTAGGGAAGGAGAGGTGTTGGGAATATCACTGCAAAGAGGAAAGCATTTAAATTGTGTTGTTGTTTTTCCCTGTAGATGAAGGAGAATGAAAATACAGAACAGAATTAGTTTCTGTTCCTAATTATCCAGCCACCATCCATCTCACCACCCACCCATCTATCCATCCACCCCACCCAGATTTGTATTCCTGTATCTACCCATCCACTTTTCTATCCATCCACTCACCCATCCAGCCATCTGACCATTTACTCATCCATCCTTCCACCCATCTATCTTTCTATCCATCCACCCATGTATCCACCTACCCACCTATCCACCCAACCATCCATCCATCCAACCACCCATCCAGCCATCAACCCATCCATCTACCCACTCATCCATCCACCCCTCCATCTACCCACCTACCCACCCACCTATCCACCCATCCAACCACCTCACACTCATCCACCCACCCATCTACCCACCACTCATCCATCCACCCCTCCATCTACCCACCTACCCATCCAACCATCCACCCATCCAACCACCCCACACTCATCCACCCACCCATCTACCCTATCCATCCAATAAATCAACATTGATCAAGCAATTTAGAGTTTACTTTCAGAGTTTATGTTCTAACAGAGGAACAACAAAAAAATAACAGTGATGTAGAAAGATGACCACAGTCTTCCTAGGCCAGGGCCTGGAGGGTCCTGGAGGGTCCTGGAGGGTCCTCCTTAGCCCACTGGGAGCCCTGAGGAACGCTGACCCAGAGCAAGCAGAGGGGCTCCCAGTGGGCTAAGCAGAGCCGGCACAGCAGGGAGGTGTGAGGGGCTCTGGAGGGGAAGGGCGGATTTCCAGGCAGAGACTTGGCTTTCCAGTTTTGGCGAAGGTCCTGTAAAATTGGTGGGCAAGTGTCAGCTAGGGGTGCAGAAAGAGACACAGGGAAGCAGAGTGTGAAATGGGAAACAGTTATTGAACTTGACAAGAAAAAGTTGGCCATTCTATTTTGAGAGGGTGTTTTCAGTACTGCAGTTAACAGTGAAACTGAAGAGTGGGTTCAATAAATCAAATGGGTAAAATACCATAATCGCACACAGTGTGCATAATAAGCATGCAATGAAATGAAAGTAAAACCAAGAAGTTGAGCAAACAAGACCTAACACAGAATGGAAAGAAAAGCATGAGAGTGCTCTTGGAACACAGAGGGGAAAGATCTCCCATGCAGGGGGGACTCTGGAGGAGTCTGTTTGTCACGGCTGTTCACCATGTTTGTTTACTCACCTGCACTCCCTCCCCTCCTCTCACCTGTGTGCAGCCTGTTTTGTGTAGCTATAAAGGAAATACTTGAAACTGCGTAATTTATAAAGAAAAGAGGTTTATGGGCTGCATGAGAAGAAAGGTGGTCACAACGCCCCCACACCTGCTCCTAAGGAGGCTTCAGGAAGCTTCCACCCAGGGTGAAAGGTGAAGGGGCCGGCATGTCCCATGGCGAGAGGAGAGGAGAGGGAGGGGGCAGCGTCCCAACAGCCAGCTGTCACATGAACTCATAAAGTGAAGAGTCACTTACTATTGCAGGGAGGGCACCGAGCGTTTGTGAGGGGTCCACTCCCATGATCCACACTTCGCCCACCAGACTTCACCTCCAATACTGGGAACAAGTTTCAACACATGATTTGGAGGGGCCGACCATCCAAACTACATCAACATCATCATGGGTGGCATAGGGTTAGTGCTCCCAGGCTGTCATGCAAGTGTCCTGTGGGACAGAGAGCTCAAGGGCAGAAGGCCTGGGAAAATGGCGGTGGGTGGTATCAAAGTCACACTAGGACCTACTCCAGGGGCACCATGGCACAGAGGTTAATAGGAATGAATATTTGCCAGATTCCCTGAGATCACAGCCACCTCCATCCCTAATTAGCTGGTGCCACTCGTGCTGCAATGGAGGAGTACTAACCCCTCGATAGCGAGGTTTGTGGTAAGGACCAAAGGAGATGGGCTGACTGCTGTTTTCGCGAGACGTCTAGACAGCACCAAGACAGGGTAAACACACCACGCACATCACTTCTTTCCTTCCTTGGTCGCTGAGGAGAGTCAGCTCCTGTGGGCTAGCAAAGTCGTGGAGCTTATCTAAAAAGAAAGATGAAATCCACAGAGGTCAGTAGGTGTCCACTATGGAAAATGCCATGGCCAGAGAAGCATGCTTCCTCTTTGCTGATAGAGTTCTGCAGTAGGGTAATGATATGAATTGGGCTTCTTTTGGTTTGAGCGGGTGTTGGACATAGCATCTCATGAACAAAAGAAAGAAATGTGAATGGGGTAATGGTTAAGTTAGGTGAGTTAAACAAGCAACCAAGAGGTTGGCTACCCAGCGCTGCTGACCTAGAAGGCCGTCTTGAAGCATTAGGTGAATCTGTGCTGTGGCTGGTGGAAGTTAGAGTGTCCAAAGCACAGTCAAAGGTTCAAATAGTGACAAAAATATCTGGGGGAAAACATGGAGAAGTAGTAATAGCAATAAAAAATAACACAAGCAAAACTTCAGTCTGACAACTACTTAGACAGCTCTGACACAGCTTTGGATATGGGCTGATCTGGGGGAGGGCATGCATGAGCCAGCCGAATACTGCAGCATTTTGTGTCCGGGATATGAACTGCCGCAGATTTTGGTTCCTGGGGGTGCCTGGAACCAGTACCCCCTAGATGCTGAGGGACATGGTACTTTATTTTCTGCCTTTTGTAGAAAACAACTGTCTGGGAAGTGTCTAGACGGCCAAGCCTACATCTCAGCACCCACTTGCGGAGGCTGCCAGTGGCTGGGTCCCCAGGGGCTGCTGTGATCATGGCTTCAGAACTCCCAGAAAGGGGCCACAAAGTTACACACCCCAGACTGGGGGACTCACAGGCAGAGTGGACTTTGTGACTTTGAGGGTGCAGTTTTAAGGAGGCAGGCTCTGTGCTTCCCAAGGTCAGCAGGCGTGGTGGCGGGGGGGGGTGAGCATAGGGGCGTTGGTGGTAAGGCCTTGAGTGGATGTGGTCTAGCAGTGGAATTTCACAGCAAGGAGCGTGGGGAGGGACCCTGAGTCCAGGAGGAGGGCTGGAACTTCAAAACCAGGTGATTGGGGCTTTGGGTCACAGGCCCAGGGTGGCGTGTGGGTGTGGGGTGTGGCTGAACTGGCCATTTACACCAAGGATGACAGGGCCAGTTGACACACACAGATGGTTCCTCAAAGCCCCTGGGATGCTGGCCAGGGCAGAAAGGTGGTGCTTGGCAGCCAGGGCCCTGGACAACAGGGGATGTGCAGCCAACCAAGGGAGGCTTAATGGCACCTATTGGCGGTTTGTGCCTCTATCTTTTTTTTTCTTTTTAAGAGACAGAGTCTCACTTTATCACCCTTGGTAGAGTCTTGTGGCGTCAAAGCTCACAGCAACCTCCAACTCCTGGGCTCAACAGATCCTCTTGCCTTAGCCTACCGGGTAGCTGGGATTACAGGTGCCCACCAAAATACCCGGCTATATTTTTGTTGCAGTTTGGCCGGGGCCGGTTTGAACCTGCCACCCTGGCTATATGGGGCCTGCGCCCTACTCACTGAGCCACAGGTGTGCCCTGAGTCACCATCTTCGTCTTTAGGTTGCCAGAGTACCTGTTTTTCATGATGGAATGTCCCCGCCACCATGTCCAGAAATGGGAGTTCTTTGTCCTGGAGGCCAGGCAGTGGGCGAGGGCTACGGCTCGTCAGTTTCAGATGCCTGTCGGCCAGCGAGGGAATCTGCTGGGGTGTCCATGAGGCTCAGAGGACGGTGTTGAGAGAACGTTCAGAGACAGCAACAGAAGAGCTGCGCCAAGCGAAGACGGTCCCTAGGATTCTGGAGCCTGAAATCGTCTCAGCCAAAGACAGAGGAAGGTGGCCCAGGCAAGCACCGGCTGGAAGCTCAGTGCTCAAGGAGAATGTTGCCATTTAATAATTCAGTGAGCTATTTTTTAAAAGAAATGAAATCTACTAAAAGCTGTTTTTTCATTTGATTAATAAATGCTATATAGGAACAACAAATAACCAAATAATTAAAGCAAATCCAATCTCTTAATGCAAACATCCTTTAAACAGTCCTTAATTTGCTTTTAAACATAAATATTAAATGACGCGGCTCCCTGGGAAGACCCCTTTCCCTGCCTCTGCCTCCCTGAAGAGTTTTGTCTCCTTATTTTTCACTGTGAGTGCAAACTCCTTCATCTGGCAACATCAGCTGCCTGTTTCTCTGCTCCAAAGGGTGCTTTTGCACAATTTTTCTTTGCTGGTGATTGATTTGATGCAGTAAATTAAACATTTTGTATTATTATATTGTGCATGGAATTAAAGCTTTGCATGTAAAGTTGGCCATAAAGCATAATAAACCATTTGTATTTGATTTCTTCAATTTTTTTCACACATTTAATTTTTTCTTTTTTACCTGCTCAGCCTGTTATTTGTAGATAACAAATAGAAACTTAGAAACTTTTTCCTCTGTTAGATGTTGTACACTCATCATTTAACGATTTTTCCTATTAAGATTACCTGGTGGGACTTGGCGCCTGTGGCTCAAGTGGCTAAGGCGCCAGCCACATACACCCAAGGTGGCAGGTTCGAATCCCCAGCCCAGGCCTGCCAAACAACAATAATGGCTGCAACCAAAAAATAGCCGGGCGTTGTGGCGGGCGCCTGTGGTCCCAGCTACTTGGGAGGCTGAGGCAGGAGACTTGCTTGAGCCCAGGAGTTGGAGGTTGCTGTGAGCAGTGAAGCCATGGCACTCTACCCAGGGGGATAGCTTGAGGCTCTGTCTCAAAAAAAAAAAAAAAAAAAAAAGATTACCTGGGGGAGGGGGACAAAAAAGGAAAAAATTACAAATATCTTCCATAATTATTACTATTTAAACTCAATATTTATGCTTCAAAGACTTTCAGATAGAAAACTTGGGTACTCTATAGCATAATTTGCTAATTTTCATTTGCCTTCTGGGAAGAGGCAGCCAAGCTGTGCTTCCCTAAAGATGAGATTCAGTGAGAGCCGAGAAGCTGGTTCAAGGTCAGGAGAGAACGGCTGAGACACGGTTACCTGGAGTCCCCGCTATTCTCTAAGCATTCTGTGTTGACATGTACAGAAAGCACATGAGATCAGCAAAACCACCTCCTCTGTTTCCACGACAAGCATATCAGTCCCAACAAAGAACAAAATCTGTTTTTCTTTTTGCTGACTAAATACGACTTCAATCCAAAATGTTACTTCTCAATGTTCCACCATGAATGAAACACGAATCCACACTCGCTGCCTGGAAAGAACATTCCTGCATTTCCTCTGTCGGGAAGTAACGTCTGCTTAGTTTTATGTTTTTGTACTTTTGGGGCTTCAGTTTTTCTTCCAGTGTTCACACAGGACAGCCCTGCCTGCCTGGCAGCTCCTCCCCTCGGACACCTCCTCTTCCTGGCAGCTGGCCCTGATCGCACCTGGGAAGGGGAGCTCCTTCCCTGGGATGTCCTCTCTGGACACAGCTCACCGGGGAGGTCCTTGGGGAAAGGGACTGTCTTCCTGTCCTCTCAGCCCCTGCAGCTGCAGCCAGAACCTTCACATCTGCAGCGTTCTAAGAACATGTGTGGCCCCAGTCTCACCAGAGCCTTGCCAGGCCCTCTGGCCTGCACTGGTCCTACCTTCCCAGCTGACTTAGGCATCCTGGTTGCTGGAAACACAGAAGTCATATTTACTATGAAGGAGATGAACAATTAACTCTAGGTGACAATGGTGGCCTTCCAGAGGCCAACAATAACACTTTTAGAATCTCCTTCCCTGGGTCTGTTTGTTGGAGTCTTCTGTCCCACACTCTTGGGGCCAACCCCAGGGAGTCAGCTCTGTCTGGGCCGTGTGTGTGCTTGGGGGAGGCACTGGGCAGGCGGACCTCAGAGTCATCTTTCACAGGCTTCTAAAGCGCATTTAAATCATACCTTCAATGAAAATAAAAAGTGAACACAGATGTAGAAGAGAGGCAGAACACGGTAACCATGGTATCACAGAAATAGGAGAGAGATGAAAAGACCTCTAGCCAATAAGGCCACCTCTGCTTGGACGTTTGCAAACCTGAATCCAGGGCCACTCTGACCGTCAGAATGATCTCGAGCAACAGTCGATCCCTCCGTGCTTAGATTCCCTCATCTGAAAATAGGAATAAAAGTTACCCCATTGAACCATAATGGGATACAAGGGACATGATACCTGTAAAAAAAGAAAAAAATGGCTGCTGCAGGCTGGTGCTCTGTGGACCCCTCAGCCCCATCCTCTCCCTGTCCACCCTCCCAAGTGGGCAGTGGCCTCCAGCTTGGGTGGTTTCTACAGAGTAAGTTCTGTCCAGGTTACTTAATAACCACCCAAAGCTCATTCTGTGTACTGAACAGGCTTGTGAAACGTGTTTATAAGTGAGCGTCTGTAGCATGTTCACTGACTATTAAAGTCTCTGTTCCCTTCAGCCCGGCAGAAGCACTTTAGTCAGGTGCAATCCCACACTGGGCTCTGCTCCTTCTGTCTCCTGTGCTCTGGGGTCGTACCCAAGAAAGCCCGGTGCTCAGAGCAACCTCGTGGAATTTTCCCCTGTGTTTTCTACTGGAGGTTTTGCAGTTCCAGGGATTCTATTCAAACCCTTCATTCATTCTGAATTCTTCTTGTGTAAGGGTTTGTTTTCATTCTCTGCACATGGATATCCAGTTTCCTCAGCACCACTCATTAAAGAGACTGTCCTTTCTCTGTGGCGTGTTCTTGGCAACTTCATTAAAAATCAATTGACTATGACTAAGTGGGCTTAGTCCTGGACTGTCTGTCCTATTCCATTAGTTAATAAGCTTGTTTTCATGCCAGGACCACAGTGTTTTGATTACCAGGGCTTTGCAACATATTCTGAAATTTAGTAGTGTGACACTTTGGGCTGCGTTCTTTTTGCTCAGGATTGCTTTGACTATTTGGGGTCTCTTGTGGTTCTTTACAAATTTTAGAATATTTTTTCTATTCCTGTGAAAAATTACATTGGCATTTTGATAAACATCGCATTGAATCTATAGATTGCTTTGGAATGTCTTCTAATTCATGAACACAGGCTATCTTTCCACTTACTCGTACCATTTGCAATTTCTTCCATGAATGTTTCGTGGTTTTCAGCATATAGAACTTCTACTTCCTTGGTTAAAAATCACTCCTCAGTGGTTTATTTTTTGGTGCTGATGTACACGAAGTTGTTTTCTTCACATCTTTCACAAAGTTCAGGTTGTGAGTGTGGAAACGCCACTGATCTCTGTGAGTGGATTTTGCATCTGCCACTTCACTGAATCCCTTCATCAGGTCTAATGGTTTTATTTTGGCAGCCTTAGGATATTTTATAAGTAAAATTATGTCAGAAAAGTCCTCAGAATTTTCTTTCAGCATCTATACATCAAAGCGTCACACATAATCTTTTTTTTATTATGAATTATTGGGTCACTTAAAAATCATACATACTCATTTTCTCTATTATAATTAAATTTAAACATGTTGCCACTTTTAAAATTAAGTGTATAGGAAGTCTCGATTTTTTTGTGTGTGTTTGGCCCTGGCTGGAGCAGGTGATTGTCACTGAAGCCAATTTAAATTCACTCTTTCATCACTGCTTTCATGCCATGTACGCTTTACTCAAAATTATTTCATTTTGGAAGCCAATAGGGCATTTTCTTTTCAACTTTTGACTTAAAGGTATGATTCAGAGTGTTTCTTCCTCCTCTCTCTCTTTTTATTTTTTGCAGGTTTTGGCTGGAGCCAGGTTTGAACTCGCCACCTCTGGTATACGGGGCCAGCACCCTACTCCTTTGAGCCACAGGAGCCAGCCTCTCCTCTCTCTCTCTTTCTCTCTCTCTCTTTTTAATAAAATGGGGATAAACCCTCTCCAGCCTGAGCTGGAGAGGAATTCTAGCTCAGGATGACACCACACTGGGGGGAGCACCTTTAACTGTGGAACCAGGTGGACCTCCCTGAAGTGTCTCTCTTTTACTCTTTACCGGGTGGCTTGAATTAGCATGAGGTGTGACAGGAGGCTTACATAAGCTTGAGAACAAATCCCCACTTACCTCACAGCTCTGTCCTGCAATCTGTCCGAGGTCCAGACGTGAGAATCTCATGGGTAGGAAACAGACCTTATAGTTACAGCCTCAACACTGAGCACCTCCTTCTTTTCTTGGCAAACAACTTCAGACTTTATGTCTCTCATAGCAAAGCCTCTTTGTCGATATGATGTTACAAGGTAAACTCACATGAGCTGAAGCACAGAAACTGCTCATCTGGCTTTCGAAGAAACATTCACAGCATGAACAGAGAGCTCCGACAGTCCGAACGTGCAGAATGTAAATTCTATGAGGACATTTGCAGTGTGGTTATATTTGGGTTCAGTTTCTCTAAGATGAAACAGAATGAAAAAAGCATATGAAATGTTGGAGCTTTCTATTTCTTTTCAATAGCATGTGACTTTGGCCAACTTGCCTGTGACTCTCGGGGAATGAGTGAGGCAACCTGTGCCCAGTGTACTTCTCAGTTACGTGTCCGTCACTCGTCAGCTGCCCTCAAATGGTTCTATACTTACTAAGCTGAAATAAGGTGACAATGAGTTCTGACAGCTGAGTGCCTCTTACTATTTCGCAGGAGTGATTTTCTTTACTGTTATGTACATGTGTTAAGCACTCTTGTAGTTCCCTTTGAACCTTACCCTGTTGCTTCCCTGAAAATGGACGTGTGTGTGTTTCTGTGTACACGGGCGCACCCCGTCAGAAGCGCTGGCTCCGGGATGCTGACCTTTCCACACTCTTTCCAACCTGTCTGGGTTTTCTTGAAGGTCAATTGGGTTTTCGACTGTGTTATCTGCTAGGTGTTGATGGAGTGGTCCAGATAACAGGAGAGAGAGCAAAGGAAGAAGAATTTTTTGAAGATCAAAAGTGGCTGTTCATTTTGTTATCTGCCCCCATCTGTTGTCATGGTAACAGGTCTCTTTTAACCTATGTCGTGGGTGATCTGTCTCTATCTGCTCTGAACCCTCCTCTGCTGAGGGGCCGGTCCTCAGCATCCAGCCGTGTTCAGGGCTGTCTGAAGCAGTGCTGCGGGGGCAGAGGGAAGGATTCCCAGGCCAGGAAGGATTTAAATTACATTTTCCATTTAAACCTCTATCTTAATTTAGGAGGAGATAAACCCAGCACAGTGGCTTTCTCCCCTGGCTTTACAGTGTGTGAATAAAGGTCGTTTAGAAATGAAATGAATTAATGTGTCAATGCCGTAGTCAGGTTTAATCTTGCCCTGCCCCAATGGCAGGAGGAGAGTGACCACGAGAAGGTTGTGTTTGCAGCAAACTTTTAACGAAAGGTGCAAAGTAAGCGCAGAGGCCACGTCGTGGGTGAGAGGACTGTTAGTGCTGACCACGTCTTTACAGTTTGTTCACATCCATGCCATGAGGAGTGTCCAGGAACAAATCCCTTCAGTATTAAAAACCAAGCTTTGGGAAAACTGAGTTTGAGAAAGTGAACTTTCTCCTGCGGGTCATTTTCAGTGACTTAATGCAACTGTGATAGTCCTTTGGGATTTATAGGTAAAAAATAATCTTTAAAATGACCCTTCTGTGTCAGGCTGGGTTCTAGCTCCCCTCCCTTGACCCCCAGGGTGGCTGCCCCCAGGGTTCTCAGCTTCTGGGCCCTAATACTCAGGTACCCCGTGGGTCACTGCTCCCACCGAGGGGATCCCTGCTCAGTGTGCTGTGGGTTCCCCACGTCTGCACAACAGTTCAAGACAAAAGAAAGTTCCTCTTATCTCCTGGGAGGTTCCTGTGCCCGGTCACCAGTGAGGCTCCTGTGCCCGGTCACCAGCACGCCTCTGTATATCAGAACTTGCAGGCGAGCAGCTTGGTTATGCAAAGTGTGTGTCTCTACCAGGTTCCTCTGGCACAAAAACCCTCTAGGTGTAAGGCATATCTTTATAGGAATCTCTGGAGAACAATTCAGCAAACTGGACACATTACTTAGTAGAATTCCATGGTGAGTTTGCAAACACCAATGGTGCCTTCCCACTTCCTGGCCCTGAAAACACCCCTTTTCTGTAGAAGTCCCTCCCTAAGAATGCTGAGTGTCCCCCAAAGGCCTCTGACCCAGGGAGACATCCTCAGCCAAACAGTTCTCTCCAGCACAGAGGGTCCTGGGGAGAGCACGTCCAGGTGATCATGTCCTTCCCAGGTGTTGGCCAGAGCAGGTGGCCCTGATGAACCCTCCATCTCTTCTGCAGAGTGGACACAATAGCGGCACCCACCACGAGACTGTGCAGAATAAATGGTGGCCAGTCTGCTGTGTGGTGACGTCTAAGTGGCCGCTGCTCTATGGCTCAGCTGGAGCTGTCAGAGAGCTCACCCTTGCCTCTTCTCTTCCTGAATGTGTTCTGTGCACAGCGGAGTCCAGCACCGGTGCATTGGAACTCTCACAGCAGACTCTCTTAGACAGCCTGGCAGTAATGGTGACATAGGCTGACTACCTGCAGGACACTGAAGGTTGTGCCACTGGGTGAGGGAGATGTCAGCCTGTGTGTATGGGATGGTGAGACATCAGCATGGGGGCCCCATGATTCTTTGCCTATGGTGATCATACTTTTGCCTATTCTGTAAAAAGTCTGACCAGTGAGCAGATATCAATCATACTTTGCTGAAGTAACTTTCTTTCTGACAATCTCCCCTGTGCATAACACCAGCCAGAGACAGGGCCCAGCATTCCAGGCTCCAAGGTTCTATGCCTCAATCCAAGGTGGCTCCAGGGAGCCTGCCCAAAGCAGACAGCCTGCCCCTGCTGCTGTGTGCTTGCCAAACAGTAGCAGAAAGGACCATCCTGCAGGAAAGAGAGGGGTATTCTGGAGGTGAGACGTGAGGCTGGCAGAGGCCTGGGGAGTCCAGGGCCAGGGGGCTGCAGGTGCAGGCCTGGCAAGGAGGGAGGTGCCTGGAAAAGTCATCACTGGCAACACCTGCAGTGGGGAGCCCAGGGGAGAAATGGTTAAACGGGGAGTTTTATGGTCAGAGCAGTGTTGGATGTCTCTTAATAACACAATTCTCAAAATAAGCACCTTAGCAATCTTTCATAAAGATTACTACTTTAGGTGTTTAAATGTGTTCGTGGGTGTGTTCCTTCCCTCTGCTTCTGAAATGAAAACCCAGAGAATGGCAGAGGAGGACGATGGTGTATTTGAACCACTGAACTATCCCAGAAATAGTGACGTTATCTTAGAAGATTCTGACACAACTATCAATTCTCTGACTTCTACTGTTAATACTCAGCATATGAGAGCTTCTCATACGCAGTTAATAATCAGTCAGAAAGTAATGTGTATGGGATTCATCACCCTCAGAATCTTAAATATTAGCTTCAAATTTCTTTAATTTGCTCTACTTTTTTTTTCTTTTTGCAGTTTTTGGCCAGGGCTGGGTTTGAACCTGCCACCTCTGGTATATGGGGCCAGCGCCCTACTCCTTGAGCCACAGGCACTGCCCTAATTTGATCTATTTTTAAATCTAATTTTCAAAAGAAAATTTTAAGACAGAATGAATTCTGTTTGCTAAAGAGCTATTCAAATTTTGTATTTAGACTAGTTGGTTAATAAAAAGAAAAAAAAACTTCTAGGACTTCTGAATATGCTTTTTAAAGATAATCAGATGCTTCCTTTATTTCAAGGGCTTCATTCAGCACTTTGGCCACTAAAGGCACATCTTGGTTCCTCTTTCATCAGCTGATGTGAGTGACACTGATCAGGTACAGCATTTTCTTCTCGTTTGTGAATCTGCGGCTCCCCTGGGCTTATCCCCTGAAGATGCAGGTGTGCGGGGCAAGGTCACCTGCAGTAACCTGCTTCAACCTACTACTGTCACAAAGGGCAAAAAAAGCTCCTAGGAAAAACAGGAACAGGGTTTTATGAATTTCCCAGGGTGAAAAGAGATGCTTTGCTTGAAAAGCTGATGTCTTATTTCTTCCAGAAACAAAAAGCTCCCTGGGGCAGGTTACTCAGAGGGTGGAGGGAGTCGATGACTTATCCCAGCAGGTGGGCTCAGCCCCAGCTCCCAGGAGGCAGCATGGCTGGAGGGCGTCTTTGCAGGGACCCAGTCATCTAGCTCAGCCAGCCAGCACCTTCCCTCAGGTGCCCACACTCATTCACGGTGCTGCCCACATGGGGGCTGGTTGGTCCATCACACTCAGCAGGTAGAAGTTGCTCTGTTAGAGTGCTGGGACAAGTTCTAAATGCTTAGTTTTGTTTTTGTTCTTAGCTAAGGAGAGACTGGGAGGGACCCTCTGTAGACCATGTCTGCTAAATTGAAACATTGTAACTTCTGTGGTTTAAACTTACCTCCTCCAAATTTACGTGTTGAAATTTTGCCACAGTTACTAGTCAGAGCCTGTTGTGACTAGGGGTAGGTGTGCCTCTGGTGACTGGGATTAGGTGCTCTGCAAAAGGGCTGCACGGGAGGAGCCAGGTCCTTTGCCCCGTGTCTTGCCCCTCAGAAGACACTGCATCTCCCCTCTGGAGGTGCAGCTCTCGGAGGCCCAGAATTAGCCCTCCCTCGCCAGACAACAAAACTTGTCCATACCTGATCTGGGACTTCCCACCTCCGGGACAGTGAGAAGTAAGTTCGTGTTCTTTATAAACCACCCAGTCTGTGGGATTATGCTATAGCCACACCAGGCTAAAGTGGAGCTCAGGGGAAGGGCTTCAGCTCAGCGGCAGGTGCATTTCAGAGGAAGGTTTCCGTCAGTATGTCGACTGCCAGCAATGGGACTCAGGCTCTCCGCTCCTGGAAGCTGTGCTGAGACATCACTGAGTGGATAGATTCACAAGAGAAAAGGCACAAGACTCATCTCCCTGCACAAAGGGAGCCTTCAGAATGAAGACCAAGCCACTAGGGGCACAGAAGCTCAGATGCCATCCCAAGTTTACAGAAAGAAGTGGGCCCTGGATCCCACCTGACAGGGTATGGGAGAGGAGGAGAGGACCACCACTGAGAATTCAGTGGGTTTGACAAACATGCAATGGTCTGGGGCAAAGTCTGTCAGGCCTGCAGAGGGGACAATGATCTGGGACAAAAGTCAGTCCAGGGAAGGTCAACGAGACCTGGAGACTTCCTTGGCTCAACATGTCAGAAGGCAATAATTTGGTGTGTTCATTTCAGAAGCTCAGTACAATTTTTTGAGGACATTTCTTTTCACTTCCACAGATTTTAATCTGAGAAATGCACTTGCCAGGTGCCCCTGTACAGAAATTGCTCTACTGGTAGTCAGTGTTAGCATGCTATGGCCTTTATCAAATCCCCCGTGTTTTTCAGAGCCTTTGCTTACAGACACACATCCCACGGAGGTCGATACAACGTGGATGCCAGTGCCCCTGGGCAGTTCCGCACCATGAGGCTGGCTGAAGCAGAGGCGCTCTGCCAGCCCCGCTGCCTCTGTGCCCGGGTGCCAGACCCAAGAGGGGAGGACGTGAGAGGTCCCCAGTCCACTCGAATCTTTTCTATTTGGGGCTGCACTGGCGGTTCTAGCCAGGACATTTAGGCAAGAAAAAGAAGTTAAAACATCAGGACTAGAAAAGAAGCAGTCAGGAAGACGAAAGGATCATTTATTAGAAAATCCTAAGGACACCACTAAACAAAAAATAAACAAACAAACCTCATAGTTGTAGTGAGTTCAGCAAGCTGCAAGATTCAATTTCAATACACAGAAATTCTATACACTTTCATTGAACACACAAAATTAAAAGTATGAAAACAATTCCATTTAAAATAGTGTCAAAACAAATAAAATAGTAGGGAATAAAGTTAGACAAAGAAATGTAAAACTTATACTATTGTTGAAATGAATTAAAGGTCTAAAGAATATGGGAAAACATTCCATGTTTATAGACTGAAATCTAACAATGGTATTGTTTTCATTTATTATTTTTAAAAAATTCTGATTAATATGAGGATACATATGATTGGGTCACATTATTTGGGTTTTTAAGGTCGAGTTGCAGCTGAGTCCCTCACCCAGGGAGTGCGCTGGGCACCCTGCATTGTCCCCGTTAGGAAGGGACTTCCAGAACCCACTCCCTCCCCTTCTTGAAATTAATTACTTTTCTCATGTGTGGACCTGTAGTTGTTCACCTATTAGTTTCAACATAGTGCCGAGCCCCTGGGCTGCTTGCTTTTCTGTTTTTGAGACACCTAGGAGAATGTTCTGTCCATATTGTTAAAATGTCAGGACTCCACAAATGGTTCTGCAGGTTCACTGGAGTCTCTGTCATTACCCCAAATGACGCCTTGGTAGAAATGGATAAGCTGATTCTAAAATTCATCTGGAATGTAAAAGAAACTTACGATAGCCAAAACATGTTTTAAAAAGGAAAAAAAAAAAAGGATGACTGCAATTTCCAATTTCAAAACTTGCTAGAAGCAACAGCAGCCGAGACAGTGTGTCCTGTGTAGAATAGATTTGTAAACCAACAAGTGGTCCAGGAACAAACCTCTGCGTCAGCCAACTTTGGACAAAGGTGTCAGGACTGTTCGGTGGGGAAAGAATAGTTTCTTCAACATGTGCAAACAAGTGAAGTTGGACCATTACCTCACCCCAAAATCAACCATTTATGTTAATTACAAATTAACTCAAATATAACAACTAATATAAGACAATTCTTAGAAGAAAGCATAGCAGTAAATGAATCTTCATAACCTTGGATTTGGCAATGGATGGCCACGTGTGACACCAAAAGCATGATCAATTCAAGATAAAAGGGGATGAATGTGATCAAAATTAACCATGTCTGTGCTTAGAAGGCCACTACTAAGAAAATAGAAAGGCCATCAACAGAGTGAGGGAAAATGTCTCCAAATCATTATGTGTGACAAGGAGCTTGAATCCACAATATAAAGTAGATTTTATGCTCAATAATAAAAAGGCAAAGAACCCAACTTAAAAAATGGGAAAAAGACCCAAATGTATGAGCCTCGACAGTCCAGTTTGTGAACCCATCCTAGAAAAGTGCTCGTACCTTCCTGCTGGATGTCGGCACCGTCACCCTCGGGAAGCTGTGCGTGGTGCACCTAGTCCCCCTCCAAAGCAACTTTGGAACTCTGTTTCTGGAATGGCCATCAAAGCTGTCTTCATATTAACCTGAATGTCCTGAGTGTCATTACTGTCTTCCTTTCAATATTCCTGTTTTCTTCTGGTAAAGAAAAAAGTCACTGGGGCCAGGTCAGTTATTTGTTTACCATCTATAAACTCCCTCACAGACAGTGCCCTGTGAGCTGGTGCAGTGTCATGATGCAAGAGCCATGAGTTGTTGGCCAAGATTTTCAGTGAAGATTTTCCTGGTTATTTCTCAATTAATGTTTACTTCATCTGCCATGCTCCTCACAGTCAGCAGTGATTTTGCCACACAATTCAACTACTTTTTGTGACATTTTAGTTCTGTTCATTACTGGCCTCCCTGACCTCTCTTCATAAGTGATGTTTTCTGTCTCCTCAGAAAAACCTTTAATCCATTTATACACTGCTGGTTTCTTCATGGCATCATCCTCATTAACTTGGAATAAAATGTCCCCATTTCACTTCACTCTTGCCAAGTTTAATGAGTTTATGAATGTAGTAGCATTGCGTGAGCGCTGCCCCAGCTCCACTGGGGTGTCCCTGTGCCTCCAAGCCTGGCATCAGCCCTACTCAGGAACCAGCTCTCTCCAGGGAATTTGACCAGCTCTGAAAATCTGTTTCTGATTCATTCTGCCCCAACTTTGCAATTATGGAGAAGGTAGGATGTGCTCTGACAATCACAGTGATATACTTACATAGCCCTGTTTAATGAAAATAAAACTTCTCAGCCTCACACAGAGACAAAAAGATTATTATTATCCACCCAAAACCTTCAAACATTTTTGAAAGGACAAAACAAGACAATGGAGCTGTTGTTTTTGGTTTTGGCAAAGCTGCTCAGAATGTTGGCAGCTTTGGCCCATTTAGACACCAAGTCTTGACCTGGTGCCTGGTCTGGATTCTGATGCCAGAGCCTTGCTGACATGTCTGGGGTGCTTGGCCCCGAGAGAAGGTGAACACAGCTCGAGGGAAGCTCCTTCTTCATCATGGGGATGCCGCTGTGTGACACACGGTGACAGTGACTCCGAGGAAGGTCCCTTCCTCTCCCAACAGATCCATTGCTCCCCTGTGGATTCTCCCCCACACCCTGTGCCCTCTGTGCTGTGGCATGACGCTGCTTTGTAGATAATAGATATTTGTGTTGGGGTAAGTCAAGGTGTTTTTAAAAATCAAAGGCTGTGAAACATTGTTCTTGGTCAGTGCAATGTCATCCTTGCGTGAGTTTTGTCTCAGAGTTCTGGGCACTCTGGACCTCCCAGCCTGCACGGAGACACAGGGATCACCTTGGAGAGGAGAGAAAAGGAAGGTGGGGGAGGAAACTAAT
Source organism: Otolemur garnettii (assembly GCF_000181295.1). Lineage (NCBI taxonomy): Eukaryota > Metazoa > Chordata > Mammalia > Primates > Galagidae > Otolemur > Otolemur garnettii. The sequence goes on from NW_003852621.1 coordinate 1,893,003, forward strand.
GTCCAGGCACTGGGCTCTCGCCCCAGGCACTCGGTACATCCTACTGCTCTTAGTTTCTTATAACGATCCTTTGGGATCGATCGTGTTATTATTGTGATTTAAAAAATGGGCAACCTGGAGCTAAAGATGATTAAGGAACTCGTCAAAGATCACGACAAATGGTGACAAAATCAGACCAACGGGACCGTGCAGTCACTGCTTTGCAGGCATGGGGCGGTTCTCCTCGGTGCCGTCAGTCCTTGCCAGAATCTCAGCGGCCGAGCCAGATTGTGGGAGCTGGCTGGGGTCACGGTGTCTGCCACCCCCATCCCGGGCTGTCTGCTGCTCCCACTTCCCAGTCACGTCCTGCAGGGCATGGTGGGGGTGTTTCATGGGACCCTCATGTCTGTGATATGGTAAGACATCAGTCTGCTAGTGCTAAGTGTGTATGCAGTTCCTGGGAAGATTGGCCCCGACATAGCCCAGGGACACCAGGTGGCTGACAGGCTCAGCATGTACCACATAAATAGAGTTCTGTGTTCCACACCCCAGCAGGCAGCCTGGTTCCCTTGGAAAGCATCTAGCTCTCTCCGGCCGACTTGCTGAGGGGCCGACTTGCTGAGGGGCCGTCTCTGTCCCAGAGGCAGAGAAACCTCTCCTACTGGGATGGCCCAGGACTTCTCAATTGGGCCTGCATGTGAGCCCTCATCTAAGCATTGGTTTTCACTATGCAATTGGGAGAGATTTCAACCACCCAATAGATGCAGAATATAAGGCCTCCTGAATTTTCTTACCTGATTTTGGTATTTCATTCCCCATGAAATTGTGTACATTTGTATATGAAAGAGAGAGACAGTGTCAGAGGTGGGGTGCACGCTGGTGAACTGAGGGTGCCATTAGCTGCCAGGGACTCTCCGGGGCACGTCACTGAGGTCATTGAACCATCAGCTGTCCACAGTGGGCAGGTGGACAGAGGCCAGTTATGGACGGCAGCATGGCTCCTGGTGGACGGCTGTGTTCAGGTGGACAGAGG
>NW_003852621.1:1894127-1917907 GCF_000181295.1 Otolemur garnettii
GGCAGATGGCTCCTGGTGGATGGCTGTGTTCAGGTGTGTGTTTCTCCTTGTGACAAGCACCAGCTCAGTGCTCTGTCTCCTACTGCAGGAGGCTGCCTGCACCTCTTGTTTTCAATCAACATTAATGGAGCACCTACAAGGTACTAGAACCTGCAGTCACTATTTTCTTACGTCATTACATTTGAGTATTGCAACAACTCCTGAGATTTTCAGGGCCAGGTTTCAGACCAAATGGCCAGGTGTGGCCTCAGTGATGGGCTGGGTGAGTGGTGGCAACTCTGGACCACTGGCGGTGTCACCCCTACACTGCCCTGCTGGATCCTGCCACATCTAAACGGAGTATTAGACTCGCTGACTTGGAAGGCATGCCACGGCTGGATACTTGCCTGTACTCATTTGCAGATGGACAGACTGTGTGTGTGACAGTCACTGTCCCCACGTCACAGGCCAGGAAAGGGGTTTAACCCTGCCCATGGCGGGTTGTCCACGATGATGCACCAAGCTCTCCAATCTCACCCCTGTCCACTGGCCTCACAGGCCACCACCTTCATACAGAGAAAGAGTACATGGGAAGAGGCCACAGGAACACTTTCAGAAAGTTGGCCCTCGATAAATTATCATAAACTGATAATTTTTGTTGACACATAAATTAAGGGACATTATTCTTTATAAAGCAACTTTATTGAGGTATAATTAACATACCATAAAACTCATCCATCTTAAGTGTCCAAGTGAATAATTTTTAGCAAATTTTCAGATTGTGAGACCAACACCACAATCCACTTCTGGAATTTTTCCAGTACCACCCAAGGACACCAGCTGTCCCTTCCCAGTCACCTTCCTTGGCCTCCCAGCCCTGGCAAACATGCAGCTACTCTTTCTCTGGGGACCTGCCATTTCTGAGCATTTCATGTGGAATCACAATGTGACTTTTCGACTGGCTTCTTGCACTCAGCGTAATCATTTCCAGCTTAGCCACGGGGTTGACTGACAGGCCAGGCCCCCTTATTTCTGGGTGGGGTTCTGCAGTCCAGGCCTCCTTACTGCTGGGTGGGGTTCTGCAGTCCAGGCCCCCTTACTGCTGGGGGGGTTCTGCAGTCCAGGCCCCCTTACTGCTGGGGAAGGGTTCTGCAGTCCAGGCCTCCTTGTTGCTGGGTGGGGTTCTGCAGTCCAGGCCCCCTTACTGCTGGGGAAGGGTTCTGCAGTCCAGGCCTCCTTATTGCTGGGTGGGGTTCTGCAGTCCAGGCCCCCTTACTGCTGGGTGGGGTTCTGCAGTCCAGGCCCCCTTACTGCTGGGGAAGTGTTCTGCAGACCAGGCCCCCTTATTGCTGGGTGGGGTTCTGCAGCCCAGGCACCCTTATTGCTGGGGAGGTGTTCTGTGATATGGATGGATCCCCTACATTCTGTCCATTTTTTTGCCAGCTAAAGAGCCTGTGTACTGTCTCCACTTCTGCCAGGTGGTAAACCAGACGCTCGCACACAGACCGTCCTGTGTTTTCATGCACCTGGAGTGGGTTCCCAGTAGTTACAACCTCTCTAACATGCAAATAGTATTAAAACTTAAGAAAGTATAAACTATCTTTTTATCCATTTTAAAATAAAGCATTATTTTTAGAGAGCGTAAACACTTCCAAGTATCCTCTTTTCTACATATGACTGGAGTGAAAAAAACTCAGGGGTGAAAAACCTCTGGGGTGAAAACGTCTTGAAGGACTTAATAACAGTCTGTAAATCAGGAGGTGTCTGTAGCATAGTGGTTATGGCACTGGCCACATATACTGAGGGTGGTGTGGTCGAACCCAGCCTGGGTCTGCCAAACAACAATGACAAGTGCAACAAAAAAACAGCTGGGCATTGTAGCAGGCACCTATAGTCCTAGCTTCTTGGGAGGCTAAGGCAAGAGAATCTCTTAAGCTTAAGAGCTTGAGGTTGCTGTGAGCTGTGACACCATGGCACCTACTGGAGTGACATACTGAGCCTCTGTCTCAGAAAAAAAAAAGAAGAGTCTGTACATTCCTCACACTTATCAGTTACACATTTTCTTTCCTTTTAAGGACATTCATGGTGTTTATAAGAAGATGGACTCTGTCTGAGGGCAGAGGAGGGGACCTACAAGAGGACAGAAGGAACGTTTCCTTCCCAATTAGTAGGGTTGGCATATGAAGGGCTGCTGAGGAAGCCGTCTCCCTGACGGTCCTTGTTTCTCCAGCTAGAGCAGCGACAGTCCCGGGTACCGGTCAGGGCCACAGATGTGAAATACTGGACACCAGACCTGTAGGAAGGAAAATGCTAGGAACCCCCCGTGCGCTGCTCCCTGGTAACTGCTCACTGTGGACGGGAGAAAAGTTTGAACTTGAAAATCTCGTGTGTTAAGGGTCCTAAAATGACAGCAGAGAAAGGATATCAGAGGCACTGGGTACACGGGTCGGCCACCTCATTCGTGTGAGTGGAGATTTCTGTGCTAACCATACAGTTTTCTGTGTATGAATAGTTCAAAAGCAGGCTGCACACTTGATTGACACCAATTTTATAAATTTGTGATGCATGTTTATTCATTTTTCAATAGGGAAGATGACTATTACCCTTGATGCTAATATAAAAATATCACTCAATGAATTCTAGAGTGTGCTAAGCTCTGTGGGTGTCATTCCCAGATGTGCGTGCCCAGCGTAGCTGTTTTCACGCGGCGCCACCAAAGGAGAAACAGGTTTGAAAGAGTCTTTTTATCCCCAGCACAAACCAACCTCCAGTCTCTTAGGAGTGAACAAAAAAATTATTGCTGTCTGGTAAAGACCACTCAACTGATAAATCGTTGCCATAGAACTTTGCTCTGGGCGTTCTGGTCATCAGTATAAAACCAGTTAAAATATCTGAAAGCAAGAGACAAGATCAATTTAATTTTCAGAAAATGACTATTCACCTAGAAAACTCTCCAGCCAATGAAAACTCTTCACCTTTGAGGAAGTTTAGCAAAGTGTTTAGTTACAGAACAAGGGAGTGAGCGATCTTATTACACTAAGCAACAGCACGGCCTGTGTCACCCGCAACAGGGTAGAAAGTATTATGAGAAGAACTTCAACCCCTACACAACAAAACCTAAAAATGTGCTAAGAGACAAATGTGATAGAAATGGAAAGGGTGTTGGATAAGAAAATTTCCTAACATAAAAGAAGCTTTTAATAGAGAAATGCCATATTCCCACAAAAAATGAATATTAACCCCCTCGAGTTACTTTATAAGTATTCTGGGATTCCCATCGAAATGCTTAAGTTCATCTAAGTGACTGGATGAATATTACAGTTCAAATACTTTAAAAGAATGCTAAGAGATTCTGAACTTCCAGACTTTACACAACCCTACACCACTGGGATAGCTCAAGAGACAGAGGTAGGAACAGAAAGGTGTAGAATTGGAAGAAAGTCTGCAAACTATGAGGAAATGGTTAGTAAGCAACGTGTGAAGCATCTCAAGTGGTCCAGGAAGGGTCGATGTTAAACAGCGAGTCCCGAGGAGATACAGAACCGGGTCCCCGCCGCCCTCCTTGTGCTAAGGCAAGTCCACCAGGACTTGGAGTAAAGTAAAGAGGGAGATGAGGAACTGGTGACAGGTCAGAGAAACTGTTTCTAAGAAGAACAGCAGAGTAGAAACCCTCAAAGACTAATAGGGCTGATTATAGAAAATTAAAAGAAAAAAAGCCATCCAGTGTTTTCACTAGAGCGCTCTGGGAAGCGGAGTGAACAGGATGCCCTGGGAAGGGTGGTGGGGACTAGTTATGAAGAACAGGGGCACACAGTCCTGGGCTGAGGAGTCCCTTGGTCTATATCTGTAAGCTGGACACCAGAGAAGTCAGTGCTGTAATCCAGACCAAGTCATGAGGCCTGGAAACCAGGAGTTGGTGGTGTAAATCCCAGCTGGGGAGCAGGAGAGGGCAGGATGAGGCATCCCGTCCCCGCTCAGCAGTGTGGCAGGGAAAAGTGACGGTCCCTCCACCTCTGCCTTCTGCCCCATTCAGGCCCTCAGTGGCCTGGAGGATGCCCAGCCACACTGGGGAGGGCACTCTTCACAGCTCACTTCGCCTGGAATCTTCAAATGCTCAACTCACACGGAGCACATCCCAGACTCACGTAAGAATGACTTTAATCCGGGTGCCCAGTGGTCCGGTCAATTCAACAAGTTGCAATCAGAGATCACAGTATTTAAAACAAAAACCCCACTGATCACATTAAAAGTCAAACAGAAAACTGGAACAACTTATAGACCAGCCAACTTGTAGACCAGGGCTCATATTCTTCCATTGGAATGATGAGAGATCTTATGGTAAGGGGGAAAAATCACCATAAAATGTGCAGCTGTTTTCAGAAGATGAAGAAATAACTAGCATTGAAATGTTTAGATTCATTAGAATAAAAGGAAACTTAACGTCTTTAGATGATGGTTTTATCTGTCAAATTGGCAGGATTCAAAAGAGCTGGTAAAACTGGAGGGGCAGGTATGAGGCACGGCCAGCCTGGAGGACCCCACAATAGCCTCATCTTCCTGGAAGACATGCGTGTTTATATAGACACGTGAAAACACATTTGGGCATGTGTATCATGCTCGTATGTGTGTGTGTGTGTGTATGCACACACATGCATACATACATGAAAACGTTTTGGAAAATGTGTGCATGTGTAATTATAAGAAAAGAATAAAATAATTTGAAATAATCTGATAGTACAATTGTAGGTTACTGTAAAAAAATATTTTCTGAGTTACTGTTGTTTGCATTGAGCTTAGTTTCATAATATAAGAAATGTTCTTTAAAAAAATAAAGTTCTCCCCCTCATCGTCCCCCTTCATCTTGGGCTGTAGTTGGGTTATAGCTTTCGTATGGAAGTGTGGTTGATTATATATTAGTTTCATAGTAGCGCAGAGTACATCAGATACTTTTCCTTCCATTCTTGAGATACTTTAAGGAGAGGGAGGGAAGGGGAGGACGGAGGATGAGTGGAGAGAGGGTAGTTGGTGGGACCACACCTATGGTCCATTTTATAAGGGTACATGTCAAATCTACTAAGTGTAGAGTATAAATGTCTTAACGCAATAATTCAGAAAGTGCGGTGATGGCTATGTTAATCAGTTTATTCTAAGTATTTCAGTATTCTAAGTATTGTGCTGTATATAAAACCAGCACATTGTACCCCATAAATGCATTAATATACACAGCTATGATTTAATAAAAAAATAAATAAAGTGCTTCAGTTAATGAAAAATAATGAAAGAAGTAGAATGGTAAGTCAGAGTAATATATAAATAATTAGGTTGTTTATTCACTGGATAATTTTTATGCTTCTAAAAAGAGAAAATATCTATCAAATTATAATGTCCAATATAAGAATCAATCTCAGCATGGTAGACACAGAAACTAGGGAATACGAGAAAGACACAGGTGAAGCTGAATTTTTGTTTTTCCATCTGCCTGACCAAGGCAGGAAATAGGCAGTTGAATGGTCCACAGTTTGGAATTCATGCTCCCTTCTGCAGAACTTTCAAGAGCCAAGTCTAATTACACCCAACCCTAGTTATTCCTGGAGGCATTGCCCGAGTACAAACCCAGCACCCACTGGGTGTTATTTCTGGGATAGCTTCACCGACCATAGACTGCTGGATCTGTGGTGTGTACAAGCATGAAATAACTTATACTCCTATAACTTTTGCGGGCATCTGAATGCAAACAGCAACTTTGCATTTTATAAAGAAATGTGAGTGGTGCCCAGTTCAATAACCCTTTGAAAATTCGAGCTACCTAGAGCAAGGATGAGGATACCAAATTAACACACACAGAAGGCCGACCTTAGTTCCAGCCAAACCTTTAATGGCTGACGTTCTGCTGAGCTACCCCAGGAAACAAGTTCACGATTACTTTGAATGAGTATAGTTGAAAAACCCTTCTAAAATATTTTCTGGTTTTATAGCATTTGATAAAGTCGGGGAGTTTTTTGATGTGTTTTCTTTCAAAGTGAATGGACACAGTTTTGGCAACTTTGATATTTCATTTGAAGGGAGTATAATAAACTGTTTTCTTTGTATTGATTGAAGAAATATAGTGCTTATTTTTTTGCTCGGTTTCCTAGTAGTTATTCGATAGGTTAAAGGGCAACGCCATCTGTTTCCTAACAGGACATTTTGAGTAAGATTTGCAAGTCCTACAGGCACCTTTAAGCATGGATAAATATGCAGTCTTGGTTTCAGACGGGTAGTTTTTTACTACCAAAGGATGATTATGTTGTGTGCCTTGAGACATTGGCTATAATATATTTCCTGCCCCTTTATTGCATTTTGGAATCATAAACAATGACTGTTTGGCTCAAAGCCATTTATTCAGCCCAAAAAGACATTATTTGCACAACAAAAATCAATAAAAATGTTACTAGGTCTGGCTGGATACTTTGCTTAACTGTGATATTTGTCTATCACTGCTGGCATGCCATCTCTCGCAGGGGACTGGGGCCAAAACACAGCTATTGATCCAGTCAGCGGTGATGGATACTGGCATTTGGAAAGGGCCGCTGTGGAGAATCTCGATTAAAAAAATATTTCTAGGTTTTGCCTGCAGCAGAGTGGAGATAACTGGGGTGAGGAGATTTTCTCTGTTCTGTTGGGTTTCTCCCTCTTGTGGTGGAGAAGTGCTCCGGACCAAAGTCATTATTGAAAGAATTAAGTCAATCTATGTTTAGCCAAAGGCTTTGGCATCACATCAAGCTTAGCTGATTTAGACACGATCCCCTGTCATTCCCATCACCTCAGAGTGTCGGGAGAGCATTTTATACCCACCAAGGCAGCAAAGTGCCGGGAGGATGCTGGGCTGGCCGGCTCTCTCCATTTCATTATCTGTGCCCAGAAAAACGGGGCGGCTGCTTCCCCCTGAATCGACGTGGTGGCTGCGCCGCTGCACTTTTGAAATGAGAGATTTGGTGAAGACTAAAGATGTTGCCTAAGATTGAGCTGCAGTGATACAGAAAAGGAGCCAAATAGGTTACAGACAATTCACTGTGCTGAGCGGGAGGAGAAAAGTGATATATTATCCTCCAGGCCCATGAATTTAAAATACAAAATTGTTTTTCATTTTTCACTTGATTATCTCCACATCTGCAGCATAAATATGATCCACAGAGCCACATCGGAGGGTGGGAGTGGGTGGAGAATACCTTTATTTTATTTCCTTCATTACATTTCATTTTATTTATTCATCTGTTTATGCCACACCTTTTCCAAAAAGCCGTCATGGAGAGAAGGAGCTATTTGCACAGGAGTGTCAGGAAGGTCGGGCGAGATGCAGGGACCAGGCTCGCCCACCTGGGCGTCAGGCTCCCAGTGACAGCTGCTCGCGGGGCCCGAATTTCATTTGGCTCCACCTGCCCTGCAGGGCTATTTCTTTAAATCCTGAGGACGCTGCTGGGCAAGGCCCTTGGGTCAAGCCGCGGTAAACCGTTGCCCCTTTGTTTTTAAATCAGAGCCTGACCATGGAACCCATACACGCTACTGTTACTATTTTTTTAGTTTCTAAAATGCTTTGCATGGGAGGAAGTAATTAGACTTCGTGGTGAAAATCAACCATGCTGCCAGCGTCGGCTATTTTCAGGTAAGAAACTTGGTCTGGTGGTTGAGGTCTAATTGTGACCAGAGGGTGGAGGCCTCTCCACGGCTTCTTTCTGTAAATAGCTGAGCTTCCTGATGTCCGGCGGCTCAGAGCCCGTCTGACAGACACCTGTTTTAACACTGCTGGCATATGAATTCTTTCAGGGTTTCACACCATGCCTGATTTTCTAGACTTTTATTAAGGCTACATTTGTAAAGAGACAAAAAAGTGTCATATTATACTAATTGAAAGCACAGCTTACTGAGGTTAAATGACTAATAAACCCCGACCGCATTGTGATCGCATCTTCTGATTGCTGAAGTATAGATAACACAGTATGTGTACACTTTATACATGAAGGAGTGTAGAGTGCATGTATGTCCACGCTGCACACGTGTGTGTAGCCATGTCCTGGGTTAGGCAATTAGCCTGGAACATATTTTTAGAAACATATTTTCTATGATGTTAGGTTTGTTAATTAATTAATTTGTTTATTGAAGTTTTTGGCAGGGGCTGCGTTTGAACCCTCCACCTCCAGCATATGGGGCCAGCACCCTACTCCTTTGAGCCACAGGCGCTGCCCTAGATTTGTTAATTTTAAAGTACTCACTTGAAGGGCTCTCTTGAAGCTACCATTTCAGATGAATGTGGGGCTACATCATCACATGCAGGAGAAAAACAGTCTCCTGAAGGTCTTCCCGGCAGGAAGAGGCCAGTGCCACTCCCCGGGAGGGTGCTGATCCCCAGGCCGCTGGGCTAACTTTCCTGAACTTGCATTGCTCACCAGAGATTGAAACTCACTTCCTTTTGCTGGGCAGTGGAGAAGAATCAAGTGAGCCCTCCAATTGTCTGAGTGCTGAGAGACCAGGATGGACCCTGCAATGGTCCTAAGTGACGGCTCCTTCCCACTTGGAGGAAGAATAAATGCTCTGAGCACCTCGTAAATGGCGGTGAGCAACCAGCTCGGGATGGAGTTTGCCTTACCGCGCTGGCTCTCCTAAAAATTTAAATGGGCTTTTAAACATGTCTGTTTTGCAAGTTGAGGAATGAGACAGGGGATATTTTCCCTCTATCACGACCACGGCATCTCGTGGTGATTCCAGTTTTACAATTCCTTCCAATCTCGGTTTGTCCCATTTCTTTTAGTTCCTCTTTTGAACTGGCTTTTTATACTGATAGCTTCGAGGAAAGATCTTAAATTTTCATTCCTGATAAAATGGGTAATCATCTCTTCCAGAGTTCAGAATCCTGGGCTGCTTATTGGACAGGGCTGTGTTTGTGTTTGGGAGGTGTTCCAAGAACAATAGATTGTTGATGTAGTTTTTAATCAACTGAGAAAATGGCCTAATTAGAGGACTTTTACAAAGATTTGCTGAATGACTGTTGCAGTGAAAGTGCATTAGTTTAAGTTTAATACTAAATCTAGTTAATTGGAGTTAAATTGTCTTTTCAATAGCTAATCCAGCAGAGTGTGAATGGTAAATTATCTTCATCTGAACAATAAAAAGACCACAGCCTGGAATCATCTTTGGAGGCGCATGGGCCAAGGAGAATGTCTGCTTTGCCAGTGACTCTGAGGGAGCCGCCGAGATGGGTTCCTGGTTTTCTGACCATGCCGCCCCGAGAAAGGACTGTTCTGTCTTGTCATTACCGGAAGGCATCCTTATATCAAAACCATGTGGGGAGAAAAAACTCAGTTAGCATGAAATTCATTAGTAAATACAGGACCTTGCTGAAATATCGTATTCAGATGATGCTGGAGAGATCTAAGTAGCGGTTGTAGCACGTAGGAGAGATTGAGTAAATGTTCTACTCCCAGATCGATTCTATTGATTGTCATTAAAGCAGCAGCTGGAAGCAGTGAGGTGAGTTCTCCTTTCCAGGCTCCAAGTGGCGCTTGCAGGCCCAGCCTCTTCCCTTCCCAGTTAAGAGCGTCATTAAATGTGTGAGCAAACAGCACATTCAGGGGCCAAGTGTTTTATTAATTCATCATCAGAATTATCTCAGTGCATTAATATTAATAGCCTCAAATTGGATTTCATTTAAGAGGTGAAATAAATATGCAGACAGTAAAAGCCAGCCCAGCCAAAGAGCCCTGGGCTGGGACACTCACCTCGCGCGGCGCCTCAGGAAGGCTTCGGCCGCCACCTTCTTCCCTGGACTGGATCTGCCTGGTGGAAGAACCAGCTCAGGAATGTCCCCTTCTGAGCCAGGTGCAGGCCTGGCCAGCTGGGAGCAGGGGCTCGGCCCAGCCTGGCTTCTGCCCTTCACAGGTGTGTAGTACGTGAGCTCTCTAATTAATCTGCCCAGGATGGAAGAGGATGGACAACCTGAGGACCGTCACTTCTGTACAAGGACCACTTTTCTGAGGTTTGTTTCCTACCCAAAGGGGGATGAGGAGGAATTTGAGTCACGTGGAGTTATATAAAGGCAAGAGATTCTAGGATGGACATCAAAATTATATTTAGTTTGTATTCAGAAAAGCCTTTGATGTAATTACAGATAAGTAGAATTTCTTTGGGCTTTTTACAAACCGTATCTATAATTCTCCACCCAGTTCCATTAGCTGGCCAGGGCTGCTGTAACACCCACACACCGGGGAGCATGAAGCAGAAGAAACAGAGAGGACATCGGAAACTGGGGGGCTGGCGGGTCACATGCTCCCTGGAGTTCTGGGTGAACCCTGTCCTGACTCCAGGCTTCTGGCCAGCGGGCAGCCTTGGCTCAAGGCTGTGGCCCTCCCATCTCTGTCTCTGTCATCTGGTGGTCTGCTCCACCCACCTCTGTGTCTTCTTATGAGGATCAAGGTCCACACTGTTGATACCCCCTTAACTGGGTGACACCCGCAAAGACACTCATTTGGAGGAAGGTCACAGTTGCAGGTGTCCCCTTGCACTTGAACACAGGGGATATAATTCAACTGATAACATCAACGTACTTTTGAAAGTGGAAAAAAGTGTTTGTAAATCAGCACAGCCACAGTAACACCTGGAGGGAAGCACAGGCCCCCAAGGCAGGGGACAATGGCCTTGTAGATGCTGAGGACGGTGAACATGGGCCAGCAGAGGACCAACTTTCTGCTGGAACAGAGGAGCTTGAGTTCACACGGGCAACATGCAAGTGCAGCGGCCCCAGCCCTCCCACTCACCCCACTGCTCTCAGAGGGTGCTCCAGGCCGGATGGCTGCAGGCACGGGAGGTTCTGGGCCTGTGTGGACAGAGGATGGAAGGGAACCAAATGAAGACTTGTCATTTAACTTTCTCATACTTTTATGTGAGATTGTCCTGCTGCTCAGGACACTATTTCAAATCCTACACTCTTGGGCAGATCAGGAGCCCTGGGGTTTTGACAATCCCTGTCTGAGTAGGTAGTTGCAACCTGCCATGTACCAGAGGAACAGGATGAGAGTGGAGACTCTTCCAGACCTTGTGGGCTTTAAGGAACACAGACCAGCACACCCTCTGCCGGCCCAGAGGTTTGTTTTACAGCAACTCAGGGTTATTTGGGGCTTGCCCCTAGGGTGTGACTTTAGGCTACTGGAACACCTATTTAAATTCTTGATAACCTGCCTCAGAATTTTGAGAGACTAGCATTTAGAGATTAAGCTATTCTATTACAATGTATTCTCTTATTCGAGCATTTTGGAAGAGACATGTATAACCCAACATAATGGATAATTTCTATTTCTTAAATTGTATTTCAAATGAGAAGTTAATGATTTCTGAGACTAGAAACTTAAACAGAAAGGAAATGAACAGAATCCTGTAATTAATTTAACTGTGTGCCAGAACGGATTGTGGGGGAGAACAAGCTCAATGACAATGCAAATATATTTTAGGTATAATTTCTTTCCCAAATAACTCAAAATAGTACTGTACGGGGGAGGAATGCTTTGTTAGGTGGACCGTCCTAATCAGTGTTTATGTCCAAATACTTTCAGGGCCTGAACTCAGTACTATTACTATTTTGCTCAAGAATTCTGGTCTCAAGTGGACAGATATCCTCAATGTCTTCATGAGTTTGTTTCCGGCCTCCGGGCCATTCTTTGGAGGGGAAGATGCAGTTATCACGGCTTCTCAGACTGAAGCAGAGAGTCCATGAACTATGCTGGGTGAACACAGAAGACCAGAAACCCAGGAACCACCCAAGACTCCCACGGTAACGTGCTTCTTGTGTACCAATGGCCTCGGGGAGCTTTCAGAGGGACCTGAGGGACCTGGGGGGAGGCACAAGCAGCCACTTCCCTGAGGATAGGGTGTCTGAAGGTGGGACGACACACTCCTGGACTCAGTGCCATGGGCCTGGGCAGGACCAGTCCCTGCAGATGGAGTGACCAGGCCCACCTGCAGCTGCCCGATCAGAAAGGCAAACCCAGCATTGCCTTCTCATGACATGGGGCCTTCTTGACCCTCTGTCCCGTCTCACCACCCTCTGGGCCTATTTCCTCTGTCTCTAGACGCACGCCCTCCATTCCTAATGTCGCTCTACCTAGTTGTAAGTGTACAGGAAATAGATCACTGCGCTCTAATTGGAACAAAGTCAAAAACACACAGGTAGGTGTGTGAAATGAAGACCACGGTTTGACGTGAGAGAATAACGCATCCTTCCATCCCTCCAGGGGCCCAGAGAACGAAGGAAAGAAGAAAACCCAGAGCTGGGAAAGGACAGAAGGAAAGAAAGAGAAGGAAGGGGGACGGGGGGAGGGAGGGAGGCCACAGTGGAGCGTAGGAATGTGATGAATGTAAGATCGTTGATACAGTTTTTCCTTTTTCATCTTATTCTCCTTTTAGTATTTTCTCAAACATTCTAGTCCATTGTTGCATTAATTTTGAGATAAACATTTCAGAAGAAACCTTGCTCTTCCCAAAGAGCCCCTTCCTGAAAATTCTCCTACCCAGAATTCCAAGGTGGCCCCTCCCCTGGTGACAACGGAGTGTTCCCATGCATAAGGGGTGCACAGGCGGGGCGTGGTCCTCTGCTGCTCCCTGGCCTGGCCGCGGAGGTCACTGTCTCACAGGCACTGCTGCTCCTGTCCTGTCACCCACACGGCCCCAGACCCACACACTCGGGGAGAGGCCACCACCCCCCACAGTCAGCTAAAGTCATGATCTGTTCTCCAATTTTATCTGTGGATGTCCATCTTATTTCTAGTGTTTTGGTACTTCAAATAAAACAAATACAGAAATTCTTTAAAAAATGTCTTAAATATTGTTGGTGATTTTAATTATTTGCCATAGATTCCCAGAAATCAGATGTTTAGACTGAACCAGATTGACAACAATTCCCAACCCCATCAGGTTGTATGAAAGGAACGTAATTCTCAGCATTCCTATACTCGATGCATTTTTTTAAAAGTTTTCTTTCCTTTTTAAGCTATGAGTTAGTTGATTTATAAAGTAGTTAATAAATTGCTTTTAAATTTCCCAATTTTTATTTAGCTGTTGGTGCGATGATTTTTATTGGGGAATGGCACTGATTCTTAAGGACCTTTTTAATTATAAAATTTTTAAGTTGTTTCATGTTTCAAAAGAATATATCACACTCTGCTTATTGTACACAAACACCAGGACTTGTACTCAGATCAGACTAACTACTCAAATTGTGTCCTTACTTGTCTGGGGAGTACTGTATCTGAGGAAAGAATGTTCACATTTTTCTCTTTGTATTTCTAATAAACCTATGCTTTATCTACTTCCAAATTTTGTTAGATGAATAAATGTTACTTACTTATAACTTCTTGCTGGACTCTCTCTTTTATGCATAGTAATCAGGCCTACTGCTCCTCTGAATCACGCGTGGCTGGAATTCTGGGTGCCTTGACGGCTCTCCCACCATTTCCTGCTAGACTGTTCTCTTTTTTTGTGTCATATTTTGAGTCACTTGTTGTAGGCTGTTCTTCACATGTCTAGAAATGAACTCCACTGTCTGGTGTCCAAGTCTTTGATCAAGGGCTGTTTCCGTGACCTACTCCTAAGGACCAGGGTGAAGCTAAAGCCATGGATAGCCCCCTGCCGTGGTGAGACCTTGCAGAGACTGTGGCCACTCAGGGGTCCACTCACTCTGCCGGCCCTCCTGGCGTCACCCTCTGATGGAGCCAGCTGCCTTTGTGAGCTGCTTGGTAGACAACCCAGGGGGTTTCCAGCCAGCACCAGAGGAGAGCTAGGCCCTTAGTTCCTACAACACGTGAGGAGCTGGGTCCTGCCCTCAGCCAGAGGGGACACAGAACACATCAAGCAGAGCAGGGGAGATGAAGCCTGACTGCTCAGCTCAGCCACGGCTCAGGTCCCTGACTCTGGAACTGTGCGTCACACACCCGTCTCTAAATCACTAAGTTTTGGGGACATTTATTACACAGCAATACTCACATATTACTAACTTGCTCAGGCAGAATATAGGTGAGACACTCTTGCACTGTTTCTGAAAATAGTTGAGTTTAAGTGATTCACCACTGTTATTGGTAAATTAGGTGAAACTCAGAAGTAGCTTTGTTGCTTTATTTTATATTGGCAGTTCTCTTAAACTTTTAACACAGTTAATTAACTTGAGCAAACCATTTTAAATTCTGTTGTTTAAGCATACCTTTTCTGGTAAATATCCACATTTACTAAATTTCCTCTTCCTGCATGAGATAAACCCTCTCTCTCTTCACTAAACTGGAGTGTTAAAACCATCTTAAATGATACTTGTGTGTTTCTGTCAGAATTATCTTGTTACGACTGGGAGATTTTTGGCATTTAAAAATGAGCTTTGCTAATTTCTTTGTTCACATAGTTTCTTGAATCCGACATTGTTTTCTGAAGACTTCATTTTAGTTTTGCTTCAGGACATCCTCAAGGAATTTTTTTCCTGGGGGTAACCTTTCTGAGTTTGCAATTTAACATGTTTGACAATTTTTATTTCATCTTCAAACTTAAAGGCTTATCGTGTTCGATAAATTGTTCTACGTCGAAAATGATTTTCACTCTGAACGGCCTGCGTCCTCTGCTGTTGGCTCCTCCGTTGCTGAGAGTCGGGCTTCTGCGTCATCCCGTCTAAGGTTTGTGAGTCTCGGGTTGTGTGTTTCTATTTGTATTTGTGACAGTTTTTCCAATAGCCGCAGGGAGGGGCCCCCGTGGACACCCATTTCAGCTCTCATCTTTCCCTGCCTTGGGGTGAGGTTTGCCTGAGAGCTGAAGTCTGGGGTGGGAGCCCTCCGTCCCTCGTGGGCCATGCCGCCTGACCCACCGTCCCCAGCTCTCCTGCTGCGTAATCTCTGGGAGATACCAGTCACATTGCGCCGTGTGAGGGGCGCTGGGGCCTGAGCTTTGTCCACCTCAGCAGGAGAGGTCCTCAGGCTGGACTCTGGCGAGGGCCACTGAGCCTGTCCCAGGATGTAGCCACCTTCCCAGATGGCCACTGTCTGTCCTGCTCCTTTTCTATTTCTTGGAGTTTATTTTTGCTCTGAATTTGGGCGATCTCTGGAATGACTGAACGTCTGTGCAGGAATTTTATCTGTGTTTCGGGCTGTGATTTCTCCCTCTTGTTTTCTGCCACACTAGCTGTTTAAGAATCTCTCGATTCTTTTGATGGGGGAGGGAACATCCTGCCGGCTTCCTTGTGCCCCTTCTTTCATCTAACAGCCTCCGAGTTACGATTTTACAGTAGGTCTCACCTGCTACTTTCATGACATTTGGGTTGAAAAGGAAACATAGTCTGTCCTAAGTCCCGTTGTTCCTCATGAAAGCAGTCCCATCACTGTGACGCCATGTGCTCCTGGAAGAGTTGCAGGGATGAACATTACCAATACCTGTCTCACTTATGCAACGCTTTCCAGAAGGTCCGAAATCAAGCAAAATGTATCTGGCTATGACCTGGCAGGGGACTTTTCTGGCTCCATGAAAAAGACTAACCACAACAAATTTCATTTTCTTGTTATCAAGAATTTGAATATTATCTGTAGATTTCCTTAATTATATATATTATTAATACTATATTTAGTATTTATACTTAGTTAGAAAATGCATTTACTTATTAGAGAATTTATATCTATGTCTATGAGATGGGTCTGATTCATGGTGCGAATGGGCTGTTAAGCACACTCCTCGTTCCCTCGGGACCTTTGCCCTGGTCTCTCCTCCAAATCCACATGCTGCAGAAGGCAGGGTCCCTGGGGTGCACAGAGAGCAGGCAGCAGGGCCTTCCTCTGAGTGTGCCCGGGCTGGGAAGACGGCAGTCTCCATGGACAGGTAAGCAGCATGACCCACACCCGTCCTGGTTTTTTCCCCTTAGTTTCTTCCCCTGCACCTGTGAGGCCCTCAGGGCGGCAAGGGAGCCCCCACCTGTACAGGGGTCAGAGCCCAGCCTCTTGACATCACAGTACAGGCCTGGGGAGACTCCACCACAGGGAAGCTCCATCTCCAGAGCCGGCTCCCAACTCCTAGGTTGAGAGCAGGCCCACCCCTCTCGGCCATCACCGGAGTTTGTTTGCAAACAGACAAAGCTCTGTGGAAAGTGTCTTCCCCAGATAATTGAATCTGCATTGATAATATTGACATCAGGGACTGGCCTGGAAAGAAAAGGGTGTGAAGTAATAAAAATCTTCAACAGAGGTCAGTTGCTGTGGCTCACTCCTAAATCCTAGCACTCTGGTAGGCTGAGGTGGGTGAATTGCCTGAGCTCATCGGTTTGAGACCAGCCTGAGCAAGAGCAACCTGCTATCTCTAAAAATAGCCGGCACTGTGGTAGGTGCTTGTGGTCCCAGCTACTTGGGAGGTTGAGGCAAGAGAATAGTTTGATCACAAGAGTTTGAGGTTGCTGTGAGCCATGACACCATGGCACTCTACCAAGGGCAACAAAGTGAGAGTCTGTCTCAAAAAAAAAAAAAAATCTTGAACAGTACCTAATCCTAGTTCTTTAAATAAATTGGAGACATATCAGACACAATACTCACATGGGATGCACACACAACGCACACAGATACTCCTCTCCACGGAGTATCCAACCAGCTAGGAGACAGAGTTGGAGCCCAGGAGACTGCCGAAAACCTTCATGGAAAACAAAGACTAATAAAGGAATTATGAAAAGGGAAATTTAGAATATAGTGGAGGAACCTAACTCAGGAAAAATTAAAAGTCGATTATAGCTGCTTAAACTTTATAAAATCTAAAATCACTTTTAGTTACTAGCAAAGCCAGAAAAAATCTCAATTTCTATTCATAAAAATAAAAGTAATTCCATGATGCTCCGTATGCTGACTGAGATGGCCGTTTCCAAAATTTTTAAGCCTAGTTGGTTTTGTGGGTGCTGAGAAAGCTGAGACAATTACTTGCTTTTTGACCAGGAAGGAAGTTTGTCTTACAATATTCCGGAGGTAATGTCGATGTGAACACACTGACTGTCATGTCATGTGTGAGAGTGGACAGCGTCCATCTAAGTGCCGCACCTGCTGCACAATAAACAGCCAACGAAACCATAGCTTTTTCAAAGACAATCACCGTTGCCTTTGTGGTGAAGCTTTTGAGGATATAGGTTTTTTGATGACACAGAGCTGCAATTTAAGTTTCATACTTTCCAAAAAAAATTCAAGGCCCAGCACCTTTCTGCTTGACAGCTTCCCAACTGGGGGCATTTCATCAGGGAATGGGGAAGGAGCTCTGGTCTGGATGCCCGGGGTTGATGGGTACCACACTGACCCACCAGTCCATGACTCTCCTCTCACAGGCCCCCTTTCAGTATTGCCCCACTGGGGACTAAGTCTCCAGCACAGAAGTTTGGAGTACATTCAAACCACAGCATCACCTGGGCCTGGTTGCATGTGCATTTTGAGGTTCCAGATGGGCATGGAATTTGGGGGACATAATCCAACTTACTGTCTACCACAGGTTGAAAAAAAAAACCACAGTGAGATAAAGGGCCAGAAACAGATGAGGAAAAGGAGTGGGGGAGACAGAGAGACAGAGGGCAAGAGACATGGTTTTGATCTTGGACATGAAAAGATCCCACTGTGATGCTGGCGGCAAATACCAAACCTATAAATAGAAAATAAACTAGTGTTCCCAAATATCCCTAAAAGTATGAATTGACAAACGTTTTATCACAGGTACCAGAAGATAATAATTTTATTTGGGAGTTGCAAATACATAATCATTTATGAATAGTATTTAATGTACCGTTTTATCACATTTTTCTGAATACTCAACCTTTTAGATTATAATTAGCAAATTCTTAGTAAAGACAGGATTATTTGTGAGTTTCCAACCATGTAGTACTCACCAGTGCCCCTCAAACACCTCCCTGTTAGTGTTCTTTAAGTGTTTTCATATTGGAGATCTCCATATCCTTTAAAGTGATTCTTCAAACGAAGAGACCTCTATTAAGAATGAAATCGATGTGTATCAAAGTTGAGCAAACGTGAATTTTTTAATTGTCAAACTAAACTCTCTGTGAGACTGAGGATAATGCTTTAAGGCAGGCCTGCATTCGGAGTGGAATCCTGTTGTCACTGGGCCTCTGACATCCTTTTCTGCTTATCAACATATCTGTTGAGGTATTTGTCTCCCTATCTGTAAATTCAGGCTGAAAAAAAATCCACTCATGTCAGGCAAGATTGTGACACCACTTCAAAATTAGAAGGGTGATAAATACACAAAAGTCTCCTGAGAGTTTAGTTTGAAGGAGTCTCCACCCACCAATCTCCCCTTAGGGATTCCCAGCACCTGTGCTGCCTGGTGGCGTCCCCCAGAAGTGCTCAGTGGCCAGCGGTCTGTGGGTCCGGAGGAGGAGATGGCAGCCTCCCTTAGGCGAATGTGCTGAGTGAGGGGCAGAGACCTTTCACCCTGAGCCTCATTCTGGAAAGGCCTGCAGCAGTGACAGCCCCCAGCAGGCTGTTGGCAGCTCTTTCCCGGCACCGACTCACCCCAGGTGCAGCCTAAAGGCCAGGGATGGTCCTGCCGGGAAGTGCTCCTCACAGAGATGTGTCACCCTCACAAAAAGGCCCATATGTGTCCTCCATGTAAGTTTTGAAAAGGTGAAAATCTGAGCTCTGGAATCAGGGCTGGGCAGACCCTGCGGCGGGAACACACGGCCGCACCTCCCTGTCTGCTGTGGGACCATCCTCAGGGCAGCTGAGAGCCGCAGCAGGGCTGACCTCTCCCCAGGGGTGAGTACGTGCAGGCCCTGAAGCCGGGCGGTGACATGCCGCTTACATGCTGATAAGAAGCGCCAGGTCTATGCAGCCACACCAGGCTTTCCCGCATAAGGAAATCAGATTTACTACCAGGTTACTGGAGATAACAATGCCATTTCAGTTGTGGTGGGAAGAATACACACAGTTTGTCAAAAATTAACATCTGAGTAAATTCCATTTGGAAATTTTGGTGTATTTACTGAAACAAATATAATATTTCAGATCATAATGCCTTCTGGTGACTCTTTCCACAAAGAGGAGATTCAGTAACTGCCTTGTCACAAAATACCCAGAGCTGTAGCATTTTTCTTTGAGAGAAAACTAAATAAATGCACCTCAGCCATCTGGCGGACACCCTGAGCGGCTCGGGCAGTTCCAGGGCACTGCGTCTGTGGTTCTGGGCCTCCCTCATTTTGCTGAATAACAGATTATCTTAAAATATTAGATTTCTGAATGAGAGGGTGAGGCTTGTTTCAGATGCCCTGGTTGATTGAGCTAAATTGAAACTCGAGGGCAAAAAGATCTGTCCAAGTATCTACTTGAAACAGAGAAGGGGAGACTCCAGTCCAAACCTGCGGGCTTCAGGGATGCACTATATTTAGACAGGCAATTTTCTTATCTCTAAGCTCCCCTGGGACTTGCTCAGTTGAAGCCTGATTTGAAGATTAGAAAAGAAAAAAAAAAAAAAGAAAGAAAAAGCAAAGAATCCAGACCACTTCTCTCCTGACCAGCACTCAGCCCTCACCTACAGGTGACCTGTCCATTTTGCCATGGGGAGTCCTGGCCATCGTGGCCACCACTACCCATGCCCCTTGGCCTGGACTCTGCACAGTAAAGCTGCAAGGAATTGTAATTTGAGATTATTTACTTTCCTAGTCAGGTTAATTAAAACTCTCAAGTCTGTGCCTATTCAAGCTAAATAACGTAATTAAAAAGACATTTAGTTTTCACCTGTTCATTTATAGCATTTACAGTAACAAATGTTTCCCTGAAATTACAAAATGGTTTCCATTTTTAACCTCCTGGTTCATGATTTTCTGCTCCCAACTTTCTGATAAATTCCTTCCAGGTTGAAAGTAAATGAAACATTTAGCTTAAGAGACAGTCGGCGCCCCACTTCATGTGGGCTTTAGTGTAAAATTAACAGGCAGTGTGGGTGGAAGGTCTGTCTGCAGAGTGAGAGCCCCAGGTTTGAGTCCGGTGGCCTCTCCCGCACTGACCTCAACCCTGCTGGCTTCAGCTTCTACTGCCAAAAACAAACCAACCACAGCCCCAGAAAACCCCACTGTAAGAATAAGGGTAGCAGTTTGTCGTTTATTCTTTTATCAAAGTGTGTTGCTGGGATTCATGAGGTGATGTCTACTCTGCCGGGATTAGTGAATAGCTTCACCTGGCGTGGTCCCTGCCACAGGGGCCTGGGGAGCCAAGTGTGGTCCAGACCCCACACTCAGCCTGGATGGCCATTCCCAACCACACGCGGTTTTATTCTGGGTGGGCATTTCTCTATATATTAAATTTGAAACTAAGTTCACGTAAAGTTCATAGGAAAGGTAAATTTGTCATTTTGAACTGCAACCTCAAATAAGACAATGGGAAATGGCAAATAGCTGGGAGGTTACTGTGATGCTTTAAAGGACAGCAATAAATTGCCAGGACGTTTTTATGGAGTTTTTTAACCCCTGGCCTTTGGAGGGGGGAAATCAATAAGATATTAAGAAAATCATGAATGAATGTTTCACAGAGTGCAGTCAGCAGTGAGAGCTCTGAGGCTCACGGAGACTTCCGCGGCAGAACCTCCCAGCTCCCGCGGAGCTGAGTGTCAGGCTCCCTGATCACTGTGCACTCACCCCAATGGGGGACTTCAAAGCACTATGGGGAGTTTTATAATCCCGGAATATTTTCTGGATAGTATGATAAAATCTCCTAAGGAAATGAAATACCAACAATTGTTTCCACATTCAATGTAATAACCTCTGTGATGGTAGTTCCTCAGGACTCTCTAATTGACTCTCATCCTATCTAAGGCTCTCCAGGAAATAGAGACTGGATTCTGTAGGGTGACATTCCAGCCCCACATGGCTCCTGGAGGTTTGGGCTTCCTCCTCGGCCCAGCTTGTGGCCCCTGCCCCTGCCCCGCTGCCCTGCTGCCCTGGGACTCGCCCTTGGGCCCCAGCTCTGTCCTGGTGTGCCTCCCTCTGCCACATGTCTCCTCAGGGAAGCCACTCCAGGGCCACTGTCCTGAAATGGCCCTTCCAGCCCCTCTCCTTCCTCCCGTAGCCCCAGGCAGCTTCCTTGGGGGACACAGGAATGTGGCCAGAGGCTGGCCCTTAGCCCTGCAGGACACTGGGGGGTGGAGCCTGGTGCCTTGTGCAGGCAGCAGGTGGAATATCACTGTGACCACCAAACATCCCAACACCGCCCCTCCCACAAGGCACTGCTGACGCCCTCCAGTGTTCATCTCAGGAAAAGAAATGCCCAATCCCATGGCTGATAGGGACCAGCCTCAGACTTGACTCTGGGGGTCTCAGCTCCCAAATTCCACCTCCACCTTAGACAGAATGGAGCAGATGCAGGTGCTAACCATCAATCAGGTGATGACCTGAAGTGGGGTGTCGTATCCCCCATGGAGCAGCTGAGCGCAGAGGCTCTGAGAGGGCTGTGCATGCAGAGGTCACTGAATGTCCAGGGCCCAAGAAACCCAGGGCTCCTCACCTCCACCCTGCCCCCAAAGAGCCCCCCGCCCCCCGCTAGGAGAAACTAGCAGTGTCCCCAAGGCAGAGCCAGGACTGGGCTCTTTCCGCCTCCACCAGCTGTGCTGGGCAGTGGTTTCTCTTCTTTGTGGCTGGGGGAGTGGAGGCAGGGCAGGGAGGGTGGCAGACCATCTGATGGTCCCCTCAATGGGAGAAGGAAGCCCCAATTCTCAGGACATATGAGGATATAATGCCCAGGGGGGACGACCCAGGGCCCCAGGGGCCTGACTCTCTCTGAGTGGCACAGAGGTCGGGGTGGCCTCTGTGTGGGGCCCTGGTCAGAAGGGAGGTCCCTCTTCATGTCCTTTGTGCTTGAACTTGTGCCATTTTGTAGTGGGGGCCTACATTACCTATTCAGACCCACAGAAAGGGCCACCAGACCTCGAAATGTCTTTTCCAGCTGGTTCTGTTGCCCTGCTAGGGCAGGCAGCACTGGACAGAGGGGCTAAATACCACTCCACATGGCACAGAGATGGGAGGCGCAGCCTCACCACTGTCTACTCCAAAGGCAGGGCTGCTGCGACCTGGGCCACCACCTAAAAAGGGAGGAGGAGCAGGACCTGTGTGTGCCCAGGCTGCGGACCCCTGGTGCATGAATCCATGAATGGCTTCTGGACCAGAAAGTCTACCTGGCATCACAGCTAAAGATGTGCCTTGAACCTGGTGACTCCCCTCCCACCTGCCAAGATTGTTGGGCATATCTGTGAACAGCTCAGAGATGCTGTAGGGGAAACAGATGAGTGAAGGGGGAGGCTGGGGACTTGGGAAGTAACCAGTTTCATCCACCAGTCTCGGCTGAGGACACTCGGTGGTGCTCCTCCTTCACAGGTGGCGATAGCGTTCTTGTCTGGGAAGACTGCACAGAGAGCCTTTCCTCATAAACAGAATAACTGGTGTGAGCAACTTTCAGGACATCAGGACGTCTCCTACGTGCCCATGAACGAATTGTCACTAAACTCCGTCTGGTTGGTGTCAGTAACCTCCAGGCTCCCACTCAGCACTGAGATTCTGTGAATCCAGCGGTTTGGGATAGAGGTGGGTTTCCCACTGCCCACTAGAGAGGGATCCAGGGCATCAGCCTCTACTTTTCTGTGTACAAACAACATACAGTAAGTCACAGGGCGGCAGGGGGTCTGTCCAGCCTTCTGTTTTCTCCTTTCCCAGATATCTGACACCACAGACAAGGAAAAGGTCCTGACAAGTCATCATGCAGCTGTGGTGGCAGGCTGGACGCCCCTGACGGCCCATCTACTAGTGCTCTGCAGCTTGAATCACCCAAATAACCCGGGGCCACCGCAGGTTGCCGAGGGCTTGCGATTGCCGTCAGTCTCAGATTGCAGCATCCATGCTGCTCGCACACCATCGCTGCGCCCTGCCCAGCCTTTGATGTCATTCTGTTTTTGATGCAAGCGCATCATTGATAAAGTGCCACACTTGATACTGACAAGTGCTTATCGTGGGTTTGGTGCTGCCCCTGGGGATGTCCCTGGATTATCTCATTTGAAACTGACGCAGCCAAAGGAGGAAGCATCATGACCAGCCATCACAACAAAGTGAGACCAAGTCAGAGCAGATGGAGAAGGAAGCAGAGAAGGGGGGTGGAGTGGGATCACACCAACCTCATAACAGGGACTCTGCACAGGAGCCTATGGGCGTGAGGGCACCTGTGGTGCCAGTGGTCCTGACATCCCTCCTGCTCACCATCCCCTCCCTTTGGAAAGGCAAAGAGGAGGAGCCTGGCCCCCACTCCCATAGGCAGTGGAGGCAGAGACAGCTCTGACAGTGATTGAGTTACGGAGATCATATCGGCCCAGCAGCCTCCACCAGGTTGGAGACTAGGGACAGGGCCAGTGTCCAGCAGCCATCAGCAGCTGCCTCACACCAGCAGGTACCATTGCCTCCCACACCTAGAGGAGCAGGGAGCCAGGAGGAGAGACCCAGTCCCTTCACAGCCACCTCCCATTCTGCCCTGGTACTACTTTGCCAGCCTTCTGCAGAAGGGGGAATGGCGGGTACTGGTGTGCTCAGCCCCTGTGACACGTGACATTCCTCACTCCTGGGCTTGCTCCTTGTCCTGGGTCAGCTGTGGCAGGTGCAGCCCCCAGATCAGGCCCTTAGCTGCATTACCGGGCACTGGCTGGGATGTCAGAGGTCACAGGGTTCCTCCCCTGGCAAACACACTCCTCAGACACAGCACTGCAGCCGGATGATGCACAAACGGGACTCCTCAGAAACAGCACTGCAGCCA
>NW_003852621.1:1919436-1938910 GCF_000181295.1 Otolemur garnettii
TTGGCAGAAACAGCAGCCGCTCTGAGCCTCTACCTGGGTGGTGGCCCGGACGTGACTTGCCTGCCAGTTCCGGGAGGAGAGGCTGTGCGGCGTTAGACATGCACAAAGAGCACCGCTTCTACTTCAAGAGCACAGGAGCAAAGGTTCTCTGCGGTGCCCAGGGAGACAGGAAGTTCAAATGCTGTGCGGTCGCAGAGGCACATCAGAGCCTGCACCGCCCAGCCAAAGCCCACAAGGCCACTCTTTGTAGTGTTTCGGCCGAAACTGCTCAAGGATAGCTGAGTCTAAGAAGCCAATTTGCTGAGTTTTGTTTGGCCTGTAGAAGGAGTTGTTTTTGTTTTGGTGTCAGAGGCAGGAGGACAGCAATAGAACCTGGAAAACAATGAAGACTACAGGTCTCATGAGTGTTCCTGGCTTTCCCAGGGATGGAGTCTCCCCACCCTCCAGCCCCCTGAGGACCCTCAGTCCTATTTCCTAAAAGTGAAAGCCTGATGTCCAGACTGGGCGTTGGAGAGGAGGGGCGTGTGGGAAGCATGGCGTCCACGTTCCTCTCAGAATAGACGGGCCTTCCTGGGAAATCCAACCTCCTCTAGCAGGCTGAAGAAATCTTCATTTTTATTTTCAGGGTCATAGAGGCACAACTGTATAGCTTTACTTTGAGAACCAGGCTCAGGGGAAAGCCGTGTGTGCTCCACCTGACTGCACACCTGAAAATGCCCAGAATGTTTTGTAAAATCGGTCATGGTCCTTAAATGCACAGGAAAACAACCTGCATGTGTGAGCCTCCAGGACCGGTGCTGGGAGGACACCTTCACTGTGCCTGGCCTCTCAGCCTTGTCGGCCACTGCCTTCTGTTTTTGGATGTGATTACCCTGGAAGACCCAAAGTGGTCGGTTCCCCAGAGCCTCGAGGGGCACATTCAGAACCAGTGGAGCTTCGGAAGCACACTTGAGGACAGGTGCGGGTGCCACGGGGCCCTCTGAGCCCTCAAAATAACCTGTCTCCCAAGAGGGCATCCGTGCTCCCTGGCGGCTGTGTGGGCAGAGGATGCTGTCCTAGCCTCTCCCACCTGTGTGCTGCTCTTAGAAGTCAGGGCTCCAACTTCAACATCTGGGTCTTTGGGAGTCTGAGCAATCTAAGTACATCATGAGTATTGTTTGGGGAAGAAATAAACACAACCCTCCCTCGGGCCTTGGAAGTCTGCACCTGATAAAGTTGCACGCTTGCGGTGATTTGGGAGAAGGGAGCCAGACCCAGAGCCCCGCACTGGGCAGTTTCTCTTCCCTGCTCTTCTTGCTTTTCAAGGACCCATTTGTGGCTGGTGAGGAATGAGGTCTGACTGTAATTTTTACTGGCAGCCACTGCTGAGTCCTGAGCGTGGTGATGAAGGAAAGAGAGAAGTGTGACTCTGAGCCACTTTGTCCTCTGCGTTCTTGCCCATTTCTGGGGTTTGCCTGTCTCCTCCTGGGGGCCCAGTGTGATGGGGAAGACCTCACCTCTAATCTGTGACTGGACCTTCTGCTTTCTAGGGAGGCTCATGGAAACAAATAAAGGGACATAGATAATACTCCACTGGGTCTTCTTCCATGACATTGGGTCCTCTGGTAGCACTTCTGTGGGAGTCTCAGAGTCCCATGTGAAGGGAAGCTCTGTCGCCCTAGGTAGCATGCGTGCAGACGGCACCAGGTTGGGCACGAGTGCTGAGCATGTTCTCTGGCAGCAGGAGGGCTCAGAGGACTCACCCTGCAGGAGCCTGGTGGACTCACACAGGACCCGGAAGGTAAGCCAGAGGCAGCAAGGAACTGAAGGTGGCCAGATCCATCGTGTACCAATCTCAGACTGTCTCCAAGCCTCAGTTCATCCCTGTGGAAGTGCCTGCCAATTAATCCAGCCTGTGTGGAGGGTGCAAAAGGAGCAGGGCAGTGCTCCATTCCCTGGGGATGCCTGTGGGGCTGTGTGACAGGCGAGACCAGAAAAGCTGGAACAGTTGTTACTTGTAGATGACATGAATACCTACAGAGAACAGACCCAGAATTATGAGACACACTATCAGAATTAACAGAAATGCTGTCAGATGCAAAACTTATAACATCTTTGAACCAGTTGTGGTCATCTAGAAAACACAAATCACGCACAGTAGCCACAAAGACTGCCATGTATCTGGAATTATCTTTTACCAGGAGCAGGTGGCCCTTCTGTGGAGAAGCATTTAGCATTCTAGTGCAAGACACAGACATGGATATGGACAAATGGGTGACATTCTGTGCTCTTAGCTGGGATGGTTTTACCTTTAAAGATGCCAGTTTTCCAAAATGAATCTATAATATGAATCTAGTGAAATCCCAATCAACATTCCAGTTGGACACAAAACATAAAACTCAAAGGAAGAATAAAATTTCAGAAGACAACGGTCTGGCCTCCAAGAAATTAAAAAGTGCATATCCATAGTAATGAAAACAGTGCAGTCTCCACCTAAAAGCCGGGGAGCAGTGTGGAAAGCAGAGAGCACAGGAGCAGGCCCACGCCCACGACCAAGGTGGCACTAATGTCAGCTGAGAGTATACTCCATGTCTGGCAGACAGTTCTGGGAAAAGAGGCCGGCCACACGGAGAACACCAGGTGGAGTTTCTTCCCTGCACCACATCCAGTGGGTGAGTCAAGCCAGATTACAGGCCTGGCAGTGAAAGGAATGGCTGTAAGGTTATCTGACATTGAAGAGTGGAGAGTGACCCCAAAAGGGACAAGGCAATGGTATATATGTGATGGCTACATAGCAGTGATGACACCAGCAGGCAAAGGTGGGGTAGGGCTATGGGGGTAGTGGGGAGAGAGTGGGCCCATCCAGGGGAGAGAAGGGTGGCCGCATTGTGTATTTACACTTCCAGGGAGTCCTGGATTCCAGCACCCAGAAAGTGGGTCAACCCAAGTGATGAATTAGGTGGAGAAAATGCTTCCGCAAGAGCCTATTAAAAAGTCATAAATTCATTAGATAAAGTAATTGTGCAGTATCTGACCACACTGGCTTTACATTTCCATTCACATGGCTAGGAACAGATCATTCCCATAATTTACTGGAATCATAATTGACAGAGATTCAATTATTCTTGAACACATGAACCATAATGTGATAAAATGATAGGGTTCTTTTTTATTCATGGGAGTATATATTTTTAATTGTCTTTTAGAAAATCATTAGAAAGGGACAATTGGGTAACAATTACGTTTTCTTTTAAAGATGTAATTAAACATACGCTCTTCTGCTTGATTTCAGGTTTCTTTTGCATATGAGGCACAGTGGCCGCATTAATGAGGTGCTGTGCTCGGGAGTCAGCCACCTGTCCCAGCACTCAGGGGATGTTCCCTCCCTACATGTTCCCAGGAGGGACTCAAGACATGCTCCTAATATAGACGAGTTCTCCTCCAGGGGTAGAGGGAGATGCAGATCTAAGAGTCAGGTAAGTAGTCTGGAGGTTCTGAGGTGTAGTTGATACAAAAATCAACTGCTCACCAATCAACCCAACCAGGAGTGGCAGATGAACTCTGCTCATGAGTTCAGCTTCTGGTCTCCAGCTTCAATGGAACTGGGTTCAACCTAGTTTAAGAGAAAGGACTCAGAACATTGCAAGATGTGGTGGTAAAAGAGGTTCAGTCCTGTGGATGTCTAAGTGGCAACAACACTTAGACATGTGGATTTAGCAAATTGCCACCACCAGCACCACCATGGACAGGGTTGCTCAGCCCCCAGGAGCCTCCTGTTCTCACTCACCAGCCCCAGGAGAGGGTGAGTTTGGAAGTGTGAGCATATCTGGCTTACAGATGAGGAGGCTGATGCATGCATGCATGGGCTGCTGAGCTTGTCCTGGGCACTGACCAGGAGTTAGAGCCCAAACTAGTGATTTCCTGTCCGTCCCTCCCCCCTCTTGAAGAGTGTGTGTGGGGACTCAAGTGGGTTTGTGTGAAAAGCTTTGTGTGAAACTATGTGGGATTAGGAAAAAAGAGCATGACGAATTGAGAGATTTATAATCCAGTGGTTTATACAACAATTCCATGCCCCATGTAGGTCTCATAGGCACACAAAAATGAGGGGAAGATGTGCCTGTGTCCCCATTTCCTTCTCCAACCCTTTCTCAACCTACACAGAGGTCCTTGCTTAGGCACCTGTTGGTCCCTCTCAGAATCAAGTTGGACATGTGCAAATATGTGCATTTTTTCCTGTAAAAGTGCATAGATTTTAGAAGACCCTGACCCCCTCCCTAAATACTACAGACCTCCAAACCCATTTCAAACTAGTCTTGAGCTAAGCACAGGAGGAAACATGAATGGCCTCACATCTCCTACTGAAACCAAAATGTGATGGTACTTTCATATCTTAGCTAGGAAATAAAAGAAAGTAATTATATCTATTGTAGGCTCAAGAAGTTATTACCTGGAAAGTACTTACCTAAATAAAATTTTCAGAGAACATTTCTAGGAATTTGGTAAGCAGCTCACTGTTGTTTTGCATTATTTCTCGGTCATGCTGAAGTCATGGCTATTCTGAACAGGAAGGATGAATAAGAAAGTAGATAAATAATTTTAAATGGTTTGGGCTTTCATAAGGTCCTGGGAAGCATTCAGTGTCTCCATGTTTTTTAATATGACAATATATATCTATCCTCTTTACCTGAAAACAAGCTTTCCAGCTGGAAATGACCTCTAAGAGGCTCACTCTTCCTTCAGATCACTAGTGTGTGAACAGGTACAAGTTCTCCTTCTGGGTGGCATGGCTGAGGAACACCACTTTTGCCCAGACAGAGTTTACCCACACTCAAGTTTCCAAGTGTATTTTACTTTCAGACAACAATATTCATTTGCCCATGTTTTACCTAACTGTCTTGATTCTGGGTGATGAGAAGTGAAGGGAAAGTGTTGCTATGATTTTATGTGAGGATTCCTAAAATGCCAGCTCTGTCTTGTAGTTTCCATCCCAAGCTGGGTCTTGGGAAAACAACTGAGACCCTCAGGAGGGGTCAGGAAGCCCTGACATACAGGGCCGGGTGGGTCAGCACTCCCCAACCTCCTTCTCTGCTCTTTCACCTGACTCTCTCTTTGACCTTGTTTCCTGGCTTCTCTGCGTACTCCCAGAGCTGTCTGTGAGGATTTTAGCATCTGTGAAAAACATTCAAACATAGTGACACAGACCAGGAGTGTGTCACTTGAGTCCCCCTCCCCACACACATACTCTTCAAGGAGGAGGAGGGACAGATGGACCTATCCTCTCTGCGGAGCTTCAGGCATGCTCCAGGGAAGCCCATGGGCTGGGTGGATGAACAGGCTGCTTCCTGACACCATCCTGTAACTCAGTCCACAATAGCCATTGTGGGTGTCTTCTCTGTCACAGAAAATGTCTTAACATTGCGAGCATGTTAATGTTATAATCAAATTTGCAGCTTCATGGTCTCTCTCAGAAAGCAGGAAGAATAGAATAATTTATGTTCACGTGTTTTTCCAGAGTAGTTTCTGTGGAGGGCTGAGAATCAGCACTGAAGGCAGTTTGTTGAAGACTCTATAAGTGAAAGTAAAATACAAGCTTCTTGGCCAACACTTCTCCCATCTATCAAAACCTATGAGAAGCAAAACAAAGGGGAAATATTTTTTTTAACAAGAGAAATGTCATCTTTGATAAAATAGAGTAAATTATATAACAGCCAACTATAAGCCAAGAAGAAAATGTGTTAAATCCTGTTAAAATGCATAAAATTCTCAAAAATGATACATATGTGACAACTATAGACAAAAATGTTTTTTTCTATTTAAAGGTCAGTGAGATTTGGGTTGTGGTTAGACCACAGAAGAACAACACAGCTCAATACTAAGTGATGTTATCAGAGAGCTGCCAGAAAGGAAATTCTCTTTATACGCCACTTCCATCATCTTCATTGTGGCTTCCTTTCTGAGTACTGGCTTCGAAGGGGTGAGTGGACTGAGGCCAGAAGAGGCAGCAAGGGTTTGCTGACAATGTGAATAACTCATGACCTCAGGACTCTGCAGGGAACATCTGGAAATTAGAGGGAATAGTGTTTCGTAGATCAAGTAAGTATTAGAGTTGTCAAGAGACTATAAGTCCTGTTAGAAGCTGAATATTTTTCCAGATAACTTCCACTTATCTTTCTCTACTCTTTTCTTGACAGATAACTGGCACCACAAAAATAAGCATTAATTCCAAAAGAAACAAAAAGGAACCCATCTTAAAAACTGGAGACGTAAAAGAAGAAAAGTAACCTAAGCAAAAAGTAAAAGAGTAGTGCATATTAAAAAAAAAATGTGATGAGTTTAGACAGTTTTTTATAATCTCAGAAAAATACAGATAATATCAGCTATCCAAAAATTAGCTCAAAGAATAAAAATAAATATTCAAGAGGAAGACTGTATGCCAGAAAAAAGAGGGAAATGATTTGGAAGAGTTCTAGAGATACATTTAAGAGAAAAATAAAGACACTGATAGAGTAATGACATGTTATTAACAAAACATGAAAAAATCTAGAATAAATATAACTAAAGACTGAAGATAAGGCAAATAGGCTTTAAGAAGGCATATTGTATTAAATAACCCTTTTTTATATGAAATGCATAGTGGATATCTGCCATTATTCTCCAACATATGGATCTCTTTCTACATTGGGATAATACATTCTTTTGTGCTAGTTTGCTTACCCACATTCTCTTGAAATAAGAAAAAGGTGTATGACTTGAGTTTTGCCAATAAGCACTCGCAGAATACTGGATACAGAAAAATAAAGGATTAGTGAATTAATTGAAAGACAAGTCAGTAGAAAGCTTCCAAATGAAAAGCAAGGAGGGAGGAAGAGGAAGAAGAAGAATAAATGCCACATAGATCAGGGTCAAATAATGTCATGTAATTACAACTATGTCTAGAAGAGAAAGAAAGAAGGAAGGAGAGAAGCAATATTTGGCCAGATAATGACTAAGCATTTTGAAAAACTGATAAAAGAAGATATCTGCTCACTGTGAACTCTCAGTGAACTCAAAGCAACAACAACAACAAGAAACCCCACAATGAAACAAAACTACACCTAAACAAATCATCATAAAATTTCTTAAAAACAAAAATAAGATATCCTAAAGGAAGCTAAACAAAGGAAAACATTGCATACAAGGGAGCAAAAATTAGACTTACAGCTGACTTCTAAACAAAAATTATGGAAGCCAAAAGATAATAGGTTTTAAAGAGTTGGGAGTAAGGATCTGCCAATTTGTTTACAGCAAACTTGTACCATTGCAAATATTACAACAATAATTCTACATGAAAGCAGACAACTACAGAAAGGACTAAAGAGCAGCAGAAAAGATAAATAAGTGAAGAAACACATGAAATAATGTTAACTGTGTAAAGCATAAACAGTTTATTGTAACCTGAGGAGTTTATAACACATGAAGCTATAAAATATGTGACAGAAATAGAATAAAAACGGGAAAAACAGGAGACAGCAAATTACTCAAAGATTTTGTTTTCAAATTTCGGAAAATAGAAATCATATCTATTTAAGGTAAACAGTAATAAGTAAAACATGCATATAGTAATCTCTGATGTAAGTACAGAGAGAATGTGTTCAAATTATAACTAATTAATCAATGAAGAAATAAACTAAAAGAAGTCAAAGAAGAATAAAAGAGTGAAGTACAGACAGAGTTCACTGAAAGCAAATATCCAGATGGATACTTAGATCCAAAATGATAAATAATTACACTAAATGTAAATGGATTACACAATCCATTTAAACTTCAAAGATTATCATGCTAAGTAAAAATATAATATCCAATGATATATTGATTTTCAGAGTTGCACTTCAGATATAAAGACAAATAATGTATAATTGTAGATCTTCAAAACATTAAAAAGATAATAAGTCTATAATAAAAATTTGTGTTAGTACATTTGAAATAGACATTCTTCAAAACTGACAAATTCCCAGGAAAAATACATCATACCAAAAGTGACACAAGAATATCTGATAAATCTCATATCTATTTACAATATTGAATCTATAATTCAAAGCCTGACCATGACAAAATTTTAGACTCAGAGACTATACTGGTGAATTAATCTGAATATTTAAATAAGTTAGAATATTTAAATAAGTCTGGGTAGAACTGACCTTACCCAGACTCTTTTTAAAAAATAGAGAAAATGAAATAATTTCAAGCTAATTTTCTAAAGCTGGCATAATCGTAAAACCATAATCTGATAAGAACATTATAATCAACAATAATAAGAATTATAGACTATATCTTTTATAAACATAGTAAAAATCCCTACATAAAATATTAGTGGACAGAATCAGTAATATTTAACATGGATAATGTATTCTGACCAAAATTATTAAGGAAATGTATGTTTACTTCAACATTTGAAAAATTAATCATGGTGATTCATCATATTTATGGAATAAAGGAGAAAAGACACACAGTCATTTATTGGATGC
Source organism: Otolemur garnettii (assembly GCF_000181295.1). Classification (NCBI taxonomy): domain Eukaryota; kingdom Metazoa; phylum Chordata; class Mammalia; order Primates; family Galagidae; genus Otolemur; species Otolemur garnettii. Next base: position 1,927,920 of record NW_003852621.1, read on the forward strand.
ACATAGGCAAACTTCTGATAAAAATTCAATACTGCTTATAAGAGAACCTAGCAAATTAGGAATGGAAGAGAAGCATATTAATATAGTAAATATTAGGCAACATAAAGAGCCTATTTCACCTAAGTGGTGAAACACTGATAATTCTCCCTGACACTGAATATTGTTTAAGAATGTGAGCTCTCATCACTGCCGTTCAACACCATTCTAGAGATCCAAGACAATACAATAAGTCAAGAAAAAATATTTTTACCGAGGTTGTATTTGTAGAAAACCCTAAATAATCAACAGTTGATTTTTATGAAATCACTGATTTATATAAGTAAATATAAGAAACAATTGTGTTTCTATATACAAGGAACAAACAATGGGAAAATCAGCTTTTATAAACTATCAAGGGTTAGCACACTTTTTTGTAAAGAGCTAGGGAATAAATAAAATATGCTTTGCTGGCAAAATAAGGTCTATTGCATATTCTATTCTCTCTCTTTTTTTTTAAACTTTTTTTTTAAATTTTTAAGTAAAAACTATTCTTTGCTCACAAGCCACAGAAAAACAGGCTAATGGCTCAGTTTGGCCTATGGATCTTTTTTTCTTCTATTTCATCGTTTTCTTTATTTCAAATTAATATGAGGGTACAAATGTTTAGGTTACACTGTTTTCATTATTAAGGTAAATTTCAAATTGTACTTCAGGCCTTCACCCCAGGGGTGTCCTGAACACCTTCACATTGTGCACATTAGGTGCAATCCGGGCAATCACCTCCCCTCCCCTCTCCCATCTCTCTCCTCCCCCTTTTTAGACTATATTTGTGTTTTATCTTTTGTGTGGTCATGTAGTTGTTTATATATTGGTTTCATAGTAGTATTGACTACATTGGATTTTTTTTTCCATTCTTTTTTGTTTGTTTGTTTGAGATAGAACCTCAAGCTGTCCCCCTGGGTAGAGTGCTGTGGCATCACAGCTCACAGCAACCTCCAACTCCTGGGCTCAAGTGAGTCTCCTGCTTCAGCCTCCCAAGTAGCTGGGACCACAGGTGCCCGCCACAATGCTTGGCTATTTTTTTTTTTTTTTTGGTTGCAGCCATCATTGTTGTTTGGCGAGCCCAGGGTGGATTCCAACCCACCACCTTAGGTGTATGTGGCTGGCGCCTTAGCCACTTGAGCCACAGATGCTGAGCCTTTTTTTCCCATTCTTGAGATACTTTACTAAGACTGTGTTTCAATTCCATCCAGGTAAACACAAAAGATGTAAAGTCTCCATCTTTACTTATGGCTGAATAGTAATTGTCCTGGGAAAAGATTCTATTAAGGATCCCCCACCCCTGGCAATTGCAGCAACATCAAGAATAAATAAAAAACTTCTGAACAGCTAAGGGTGGCCTACGGATCTCAGTTTGCTGACTCTTGACCATAGCACTAAGGATCATTAAATACTTAAGAATTGACTGAGAAAAGGTATGCATGACCCACACACTGAAAACTAAAAATCGTACCTGAGAAAACTAAAGAAGGCATGAATGAAGAGACTGTAATTCAGCATGATGCTCTGTGAGAATTTGATATCTGGATGAAAATAAGTTAAGAACTTCTGTTTATCAAAAAACTTCATTATGAGATTAAAAACTAAGCCACAGAGTGGGAGGAGATGTATGTAATAAACTGCCTGACACAAGACTCATATCCAGGATATATAAGAACTTCTGTAAAAAGTAAGGAAAAAGTAAACATAAGTTTTAAAAGGGCAAATGACTTCATTAAGCACACAAAATAAGATTTCAAAAGCCCAATGCACATATGAGGATATATTCAACATTATTGATCATCAAAGATATGCAGATTAAAGCCATCACAAGACACCACTATAAACACACCATAACTGTTAAAATGAGAAAGACAAATAATGCCAATTGTTGGCCAGGATGCAGAGGAAATGGAATTCCCCTCCCCTAATTTTACTGGGTAAGTCTGTTCAACCATTTTGGAGAACAATTTAGCAACACCTAAATATACTAACTAAATATCCTTCTACCCTATGAATAAGCAATTCCATTCCTAAGTATAGACCCAAGATAATTAGCATATCTGTCCACAAAAAAATGTATCAACATGTGTGCTCTTGAAAACTTTATTCATAATAGCAAAAAAAAAAAAAAATTCCAGGAAAATGGATAAACTTTGTGGCCTATTCATAGAATGTTATATTACACAATAATGAAATGAGAAAAATACCAATTCATGTGACTTCATGCATTGCTCTCATGATGGAGTATATGCTTAACAATAAAAGCAGATACAAAAAGTCACACACTATACAGGCCTGTTGATAAAGGTCAAAATTAATTTATTGAGATAAAGATCAGAACAGGGGCTACTTTTGGGCAGAGAAAGGACAAATGGTACTGTGTACCTGTTATTCGTCTGGGTGATGGTAATGGGGTAAATGCAAAGATGCAAATCTATCAACTTGTTCAGTGTACACAGAAATTACCACACTTCATATTCACGTATCTGTGTGCTATGCCTCAAACTCAAAAATGAATGATGGGTGAGAAATGGAAACAAAAGAGTATGCTATTTTAAGGAATTTGGCTATAAAAAGAGAGATGGAGTTGGAGTTGATTCTGTTGCTATATTTGATTTTGTTGTTTTTAAGATAAAACACAGTCGAGTTGTTTGTAGGCTGAGGTCATGGAGCAGAGAACAGAAACAAGCAGGAGGTCACACACAAATCACACCCATGGAGCACATCTGTGGACGGCCAGGGGGACAGGCAAACAGGTCAAGGTGACCATGCAGCCGGAGGGCAGCAGCCACTGTCCAGTGGTGGATGGGGCTTTCACAGGAATAGGAAGGAAGTGAGGAAAAAGACATACATATTTTGATAAACATATGTTTAGATAAGGACTGAAAGGCTGAAAGCATTCACTCCTGATAGCTGAATTCTCTCAGGTCAGGGCACAGCAGCATTTCACAGGGTCTGAGAGTGATGCCTGGAGGCTGTGGTGAAGGGCTGCACTGCCCTTGTGAGGATGGGTGGCCTACACTGGGCCAGCTTCCTCAGCAGGTGAAGAAGAGGGTGGAAATCACTGAAGTAATTGTAATTCAGAGATTTTCACTGTGCAGGAAAGAGAGATAGTGCAGGGTTTAAAGGTTCTGGAAATGGGATGTGGGCATCATGACATAGATAAATGGGGAAGGAAAATGAATCAACCAAACAGGCTAGGCTAGAGAGTGAGAGTGTCACCCAGGGACTTATCCAGATTGGCAGCCCATGGGGTGAGGACAGAAGTGGGTCAGTAAAGCTGGCTCCATGTACAGTGAGGATCACCTGGTTGTGGATTTGGAAGTCACCTGGGATGCTGGTAGGATACAGGTGAAGAGGAAGGCTGTGAACCACATGCGAGAGTCCTCTGGTGTGGCCTCCTAGGAGTCACCAAGAGAATGTAGCAGCACCAAGCACATGGCCTATAAGGTGATTTTTGTTGATTTCAAGTATAGGAAAATTAGTGAAAGAATTTTATAATAGATTGTTATGATCCAGCTCCCACTCACCTGTGCCTCTCTGTATCCACAAACTTGAGTAGTCCCTCCAACAATAATGCTGGTCTGGACTATGCTTTGACCAAGGGGCCAAAGAAAAATGTTTTTAGCAGGAGCTTGAAGAGGGTTTGCACCCTGGACACATGCTGTGCATGACCACTCTGTGAGGAATCCCAGGGTGGTCTGCTGCAGGAGAGGATACCATATAGAGCAGAGCAGAGCCAGCACAGCTTAGGCTCTGTAGAACAAACTGACATGTGAGTGTGGTCATCCTGGAATATCCACAGAGCTTGGATAGGCTGCCCACTGAGAGGTCAGCTAAGCCAAAAGAAAGAACTGCCCAGCTGACCTAAAGATTAATAATAATTTGTCACTTAATGTTTACCTGTTACTGGCCATTTGGGGGTGGTCATTTGTTACACAGCAGTAGCTAACTTATACACTTGACAAAAAGTATTACAAGAATGGTCACACTGGGAACACTGGTAAACCATGCCTGCAATGACACTGTTCACTGTTTTTCTTCAAGAAGAGGTAGGTCATCCATTGGCCTTAGGACTGGCAGGGGTCAGAATGCAATGCCAAACACACCCCCTGTGGCATGAGGGTTATTTTGAGCTGACGGCAATTGAGAACCAACAGATAGGAAGAGTTCTCTTCTCTTACCTGTTCTGCCTGAAAGCAAGGAACAAACCCTTTGTGTAGGTATCAGCCTCTCTCCCACCAGGCAGAGGCGAGCAGCTCTCACCACTGGGGGTGGTGTGTCATAGCAGGCTGTCCAGCTGAACAAACCATACCAGGACAGCCCTCGCCATTCTTCAGCGCCTGCTGCATATGTCCTCATCCCTTTCCATGGCTTGTCATCTCTTGATGTCCAGATACCCCCTTCCTTTGTTAAATGGTGTATGAACCCCTAGTCCACCTGCTTCTTTGAATTTCACTTCCTTTCCATGAGCTCTTTTGTACTTAAGATATTAAACATTTGTATTCCTTTTCTGCTATTAATTTGTCTTTTTCTGCTGTTAATTTTCACTTTCTTCCTGTACATTTTAGGGTTATGTGACTTTTTACAATAAATCTGAGTTACCTTTACCATTAGAAGAAAATACGATAAAAATGTAAGAAACACCTTTTATCCATCAAATATATAATATCATGTTATGTCAAGGGTATTTAATGGGTGCTTTATTCTCTTCGTGATATATAATTCCAAGTCATTATTTACATATATTCTGATTATGGGATATGGCAATGAAAAGATGATAAACAAGATGGGCTTCTCCAAAGACAATCAGATTGGCTGCATGAAACACAAGTTGATAGACCAATTTGGCTAACAGGGTCGGCTGCCTCACAAAGAAGCCTTATTCTCATTCAAACATGCAACGATTGCAGAGTGGCTTTGAAGATTTTTCTCTTTTTAAATTTGCTTCACTACCACACAGAAAATAAGATAAAATGTCTTCTTTCTGCTTACCATTGCTGTCTCTGCTGTGGTGCACATGGGAAGGAGTTTTTTTTAACTTTCCAACGAAAATCAAAAAAATCATTAAATGATGTTAGAGACAGCAGGAAGTATGTAGGAATCATAGGACATCTTGCTGCAGTTTATATTATTTCATTATCTAAATCAGTGGGTAATGATTTCTTATATATCAAAGCTCATAATTATTTTTCAGGGATATGAACCATGTAGGGAAGTGGGAGTTTGAGAATGATGCCAATAAAAGAGCCTGGGTTTCTGCAGAAAAGTGGAGGAATTTGCCCAAAGAACAATTATGTAAATAAAATATGCCTGGGGCTAGAATAATTTGACTGTCACCCACTGGCAGAAATGGCCCCGGGCATAGGCACATAGGCAGGTAAGTATTCACTCTGGGAGGTGGGTCCTATGGGGGCAAAAAAAAAAAAAGAAAACATATTTTTTCATTTACTTTGCTCCTGATTATACAGTCTGGGAAGGTGGGTCTCCTCTGTATCTGGGCTTGTATGTGAGGAGATGCAGTGGAGACTGCTCTGGAGGGAAGAGTTTCATCCAGAATCACCTGCTCTCCCCCTTCCCGTGCTCCCTTCCGGACAGCTCAGCCCCTCAGCCCGACCCTCACTCGGGTCCCTCTGCCTTCCAAATAGCCAGCACATCCACAGACATCGAGGCTTACTCTCCTGACCCCAAAGTGCACTCACTGGTCCTTTCAGGTAAAGAAAATAAATGCCGCTTTTAGGGGAGAAAATCATCCTTTAGAGTTAAAGGCGTGGTTTCCAGAGAATAGTCACTGGCTTCCACTCCCAGCAGCAGTCTTAACGGGCACCAACCCCCATGCCTCAGTTTCCTCTTCTGGACAATGTGCTGGGAGCCCCCTGAGCTGGGGCCCTGATCAGAATCAGTTGTTGTTTCCTCTGTTAACATGAATGTGGCAACAAGGAAGGACTGAGAATTAAGGAGGAAGCCCAGGAGTGGGAGGAATCTCAGACGCAAGGCAGCCACTCCAGGCAGTGAGGACAGACCCCCTTTGCTCCAGGTCCGTCCACTGACAGGGGACTCCCCAGGGTTTCTGTGTCTCTGGCCTCTTGTGCTAGTGATACCGCATCTACGGTGGCGACCAAGCCCTGCAGGCACCATCTGGTGGGCCCAGGGTTCTGAGGGCACGCAAGGCTTCTATTCCTGTGACAACATTTCTCTCACACCTGTTTAATTTATTTAGAGCTTGGGTTCATGGATTTGGGATAATTTTCTTAGTTGATCCTAAATATTAAAGGGTGATTGTGTTACCCTTTTGCAGAAATGTTTCTTATCCTTTCTTTTCTTTCTTTTTTTTTTTTCCTTAAATTTTTGAGTATCTCAGAGCCTTTGTGCTAAGCTATTCCCTGTCTCCCCAGATTCCTTTTAGGGCAATGAAGAAATATGCTCTGGAGGAATCACTTTACCTGCCCTGAAATCAAACCATTATGGGGCTTGGGGATGCTGTTTAAGCTGCTTAGTAGAGCACGGGACACAATACCCCATTGACACGGCCATCGAGGTTCTGTGGTGCCGTGGAATGCAATTAACGGAGCTGGAAACCATCCAGCCTGCACTCTTCTCTTGAAGAAAAGCCACCTTTATAACCACGTTGGGTCAGACTCTTGAGTCTCAGTCTCAGCAGACAGGGAGCCTCCTCTCCTCTGGGTGTTGGCTTGTAATTGCCAAGAGGGAAAGAGAGGAGGGGTGGAGGAGGGGAGAGCCACACACTGTGCCCCAGCGAGCTGGAGCCCCGGGGCAGGAGGCTACCCCCCACCCCCCTGTCAGAAGTGACAGGTTCAGGTTATCTAGGGAATGACGGGTCTTGGTACTGTCCCCTCACCGTGTTGTGTTCAGTATTAATCTTATCTATTTGTCTAAGAATCTATATGGATGGTTATGGGTTGATGGCACAAATTAGAAGACATCAAAATGGAAATGCCACAGGAAATAACCCGCAGATCATAAACAGTCAGCGTGTTGTGAAACGCAAATACAGCATCACGGCACTGGGAACGGTCCTTCTGGTCTCAGCTTCCTGAAGCTTCTTTGACCTTCAAATTTTGTTATTAAATACAAAAACAGGACATGTTCACCCTTTTGTTGTGCACCCCACACAGGCTTCAAGGCCACAGGGAAAAGACCAATGGAGACGCAGTGTGGGCACCTTTGTAAACACTTGCCGGTTTTGATCTGTAAGTTATTAGGCTGCGGTCCATCTGCGTCCAGGTGAGTTTGTGATTCAGGGGATACCCATGCAGGTGCACACACACACAAACACATGCACACAACATTATTGCTGAGAGGCGAACAGGCCTGTCCTGCCCCGTGGTGTGGCCCTACTGAGCAGCCAGTCCCCCTTCTCCAGAGAGGCCAGTTCCCGTTTTCTAGAATGGGTAATCACACATTTCCAGAGTGGGCAGTTCTAGCATCTAGAGTGGGCAGTTTCTATTGTCAAAACTTTTCTTCATATCTGAAACATCAACCCAGCTGCCTGCACCACAGTTCAGCAGTAACACTGCCACTGGTCCTCTCAGTAACTCCTGCGGGTGTGGAGAAGCAGGCCAGTATGGACCACCAGGATACTGGAGGACGCACGGTCAGAGGAGAGGGAGGGTCTCTGGGCCCTCGAGTGTAAGTGAGGGACACGCTCTGACCGGTCTCCTGCACTGGGACCACAGGACTCACAGGGGTGCAGCCCGGGCCGCCCTGCTGTGTTTGTCACTGCCCCCCTCGACTCCCTTCCCCTGATTTCTTCCTGGTAGGGTTGACGTCTGTTTCTTTGCTGTCAAAAGTATTTTAACCAAGTTAACCCTTCATAGTCGGTTGTCTATTCCAACAGGCTATGCGTCTGATGTAAAATCTGAGATCTCCACCAATTATTTTATAGCTCCCTCCCAAGGCAGTAATCAGAAAGGATTCTTGCCTACAGACTCAGCTGTTTAAAAATGACACTGCTTTTCACTCTGGGCTGGCCAGAGGTCACACATTGGATCTGGCCATCCATTTCACAGGGTCAACGAGATGCAGACTCCACCCCGGGGAGGTCTCCCATGCCGGGGTAGGAGGAGCCAGACTCTGCTCCCTGGACACATCACCAACTCTTCTTCCTCACAGAATGTCCTCCTGCCTTCTAGGCCTTTTTCTGAGTGAGACTTGGGGACAGAGCAGCTGCCTTCCTTCCCGATGGCATCTGAGGACCTGAGAAGGGGTCTGACTCTCCCCTCCTCTATGTCCTCAGGCCCTGCCCACTTGGTGAAGCTGCCTAGGGTCCTCTGTGGTCCTTCCTGCCTGCTGTGACATCCAGCCAGGTTTCTGCATGTGGAGGCTGGTAGAGTCACAGGGCTGGGAGTTGGGGTGCCAGGCCCACACCTGCTCATTCCCAGGCAGGTGGCTTGGGAAAACTGTGCAGTCTCCCCATCTCATTTGGGGTCCTCTCTCCAGCTCTGGGGATGCTGGGAACAGGGGCAGACCAGTGAAAGCTGGTGACTCAGGAGCACTGGAAGGCTGAGTGAAATTAGGGCTGATCACTCAGAATTCACGTACTTTGAATTACACCTCAGGACACGCTTCAAAGGAATCCTTTAACTCCTTGGCTTTTGTGTCAGCAAACAAGGACCCAGGAGTCTGTAGAGATGAGCTGCTTCTGGGGTGAGAGTCTGAAACGACCACTGAGAGCAAGCCCTTGGGGTTGATCCAATTCACGTGTTGGAGGGAGTTTTGTTTCTGTTCTTAAAGAATAATGATCGGTGTACATGCACCACAATTTATTGATCTTACAAGGGTACAAGTGAATCTTTCTAAAAGCAGAGTATGAACGTTTTAACTCAATAACTAGGAAAATGACATGAAGGTTACGTTGACCAGTTTGATGAGAGTATTTCAAAATGTATATGAAAACAGCACACTGTACCCCATGATTGCATTAATGGACACAGTTATGCTATAAGAAATAAAATTTAAAAAAAGAAGTATAAAAAGGAAGCCTTAAAAAAAAAAAGAATAATGATTGGGAGAGGACTTCAGGGCATCTTCTCTGTAACGAACAAGCCTGATCAGCCGCTCAGGCTGCCATAACAAAGTCCCACAGGCTGGGGACTCAGACAACAGAAATCTGTCCTCTGACAGCTCTGGAGGTTGGAAGCCATGTGCAGGGTGCCAGCTGGGCTGCTCCTCCTGAGGCCTGACCGTAGATGTCACCTTCTCTCTGTGTCCCCATGGGGTCCTCCTTCTGTGCATGTCCATACCCCGTTTTCTCTTTCTGTTCTTGTAATCCACCCCAGACATGGAGGATTACAGCCACTCAAGAACTACATTTCAACTTGGTCATCTCTTTAAAGACCCTAGCTCCAAATGCCTGGTGAATTTTGGAGGACACAGTTCAGCCCAGAGCAGAGCCTCATGTGCACTTGAGGGCCCTGAGTGCCTGGGGACCCAACCAATACTGGGATGGATTTTTAAGACATTTTGTTGTAATCATGATTGCTTTAATAGAAGTTGATCAATATCTGATGTGATGTGATTGCTTTTTGAGTTTTACATTCCTTATAATGCTATGGCCGCAATAATTATTCTTCCCACCAGACCCTTCTCTGTCCCCTTCTGGGGGGGACAGTGTTTACACTAAAGTTTGATGAAGTACCTCTGATGTTTAGCAAGGGTAGAAGGCCCCGAGCATGTTTCTGGGTCTGTGACCCCTCTCATCCTGGGTCCCCAGTACTGTGTTATGCAAATGTCTTCCCTGGTTTGAATCCAGTGAAGAGTCTGCACACAGGTTCTCTCCAGGCTGCGTATGTTAACTTCCCTGCCTACGTCCAGCTTCGTTTTAAGCGTGGTGGCACTAACTCATAAAATTAATTCCCATTTCGTGGGATTGTCAGAAATGAGGATTGTTCTGACCCCTGTTTGAACTCATCAGCTGAAATGAAGTTGTTCACTGAGCTGAGGAAGACAAAGCTTGGTTCCAAGAAATTAATCAGCTCCATCAGCCCTCGGAAAGGCCTGGAAACGGCCCCCGTCACACTGACCCTGAACAGTGCTGCATCCACACACAAATGAAAGCCATCACTCCTGGCAAGGAAGATACTAAATTATAGGCTTTTAAATTTAATTTTCAGTTTACTTGTGTTTTCGATTAGCGTGCCATGTCTCATAAAGATGGCAGTACCTTCACGCCGTAAACACCTCCATCCAGGAGCCACGCTGCTCTGCAATCAAGAGGCAACTGTGGGCTGAGATCCGTTAGCAGAGGAAACGTGTAGAGTTTTTTTCCCTCTCTTGTGACACCTTAAGCAACAATAGCAAATTATTTTCTTCATACTAAAATCAATATCGGGCTTGGAAATGAAAAGTCGCCATGAGCCTGGGGCCACAGAATTTCCTGACAGGCTCCTAAAACTATCTCTGGTTGCCGGGAGGCCTGCAGGACGGCCACTCGCTCTCCGTCGTGATTTAGGTGTGGGTGGCTCCCCAGGCTAGTGAAACTCACAGTCCGGTGACAGATGGGCAGCTGGGGGCCGCTGTTCTGGCACACCTTTGTGTCTGAGGGATTCAGTCCTACACACGTAGAAGGGAAAGTTTCTTCTGCTCTCCAGAGCAAAAATTAGAATTGCCACTTTGGGGAGACTTCAGAGGTGGTGACAGTCCCCCAACTGTAGGTTCCCTCTTAGCCCACACTAACCACTCTCATCAAGAGTCTTTCAGGAGAAAGCCACACTGTGCACCTGGCTCTCGAGCTGAGCCTCAGAGTCAAAATGGGTGGCCTGTGACAGAGACTCATTCAACACTGATTCATTCACTGCCCAGCACTGGGCCTTGGGCAAGGAGCAGAAGGGTCCCAGGGCCCATAGGCAGAGAAGCCTCCCCTCATCCTCCAGCCTCCCTCACCCTTTAGCCTCCCCCAGCCCCCTAGTCTCCCCTCATCCCCCAGCCTCCCTCACACTTTAGCCTCCCCC
>NW_003852621.1:1938997-1941693 GCF_000181295.1 Otolemur garnettii
CCTCCCCCAGCCCCCTAGTCTCCCCTCATCCCCCAGCCTCCCTCACCCTTTAGCCTCCCCCAGCCCCCTAGTCTCCCCTCATCCCCCAGCCTCCATTCTTCCTTCAGCGTCCCCTTCCCCCCAGCCTTCTCTTGTCCCCATCTCTGCACTCTGTGCTCCTCCTTCTCCCCACATTGCCTTTGCTGCCTGTATCTGGCCAGGGCTCTCATCACTCAGCTGTGCCTCCCCCTGGAAGCCCCAGGCTAATGCAGTGTGGGGCGCATTCAGGTGGCACAGATGCAGAGATGCCTCCTTCTCCACCCCTACCCCCCCCAGCTGCTGGTGGCTGCAGCTTGGCCTCCTTGGCTTGCAGCCTTAGTCTTGGTGGCCTGGGGTCCTTGGCTTGCAGACTCAGTCTTGGTGGCCTGGGGTCTTTGGCTTGCAGACTCAGCCGTGGTGGCCTAGGGTCCTTGGCTTGCAGATGAAGCTTTCTTGCCACTGCCTGTGCTGTCACACGGCCACTTCCTGTGCAGCTCTGCATGCTTGTGTCTTTGACGGACATCGTTCCTTGGATACAAGCCCCACCCTGGGTCAGGATAACCTCATCTGAGCTTGAACCTGATTTCCACATGAGGTTACATTCACAGACATTTGGGGTTCTAGGGGTGTCCAAGGTTTGAGCTTCTCTGGGCCACATGAGAAGAGAAGTCTACACCACACAGTAAATAAACAAGCTGTAACAGAAGCTGATGACAGGTCTGTGCATACTTTTCATGACACCACAGATAAGTAAGCAGGCCACACATAATCTGTGTGGGGCCCGGGGCTGGACACCCCTGGTGTCCTAGAGCATGTGGACTCTTTATCCTGCAGTGGCCATTTACGTTCTGACTTTGGCCTTTTCTAACCCCCCTCATTTATGTTTCTGTACCACTGTGGGAGCTGCAAGGAGGGGCCCCTCTCTTTCCTGGAAACCCAGCCTATGGGTCTTTCTCCCAGGACTCTGGCTCCACAGAGCTAAGAGAGAATCTCAGTGTGTTCAGCAGTGCCAGCAGCACTGCCCAGTGCAGGCCATCCTGAGCCTTGTCCTGCTCCCTGGCCAGCTTGGTTCTTGGGGCCGGGCTGCTTTGGTGCAGGAGAGGGAAGCCCTTCTCTGTGGATGACCGGCTGTTGGAGGCAGTGCAGTGCCACAGCCTGGAGGATCTCTGCAGCCCTCCACATGTGAGTGGGATTCTCGCCTGGTTTTGTTCCCAGGGCTCTCACTGCTCTGTGACTGCGTTTGCTGCCCTGTTTGTGTCATGGGTCGTCTCCCTCACCGCAGGACGAAGCCCAAACCCTGCCTCCTCGGTGCTCTTCTTTCCTGGGGTGGAAAGTCTTCACCAGGAGTTTATGGAATGAACAAACGAACGAACAAATAAATGAATGAATGAATGCCACCCCAGCAGACACGGCCTCTCACAGCCCCCGGGAACGTCTGGGCATCCTGGGCTGTGGCAGAGCTGGGAGGGGGGTTGTGTTAGGAGAGGAGGTGGGGAACCTATGTGGGTGCTCTGGCTGGAGCTGTGGCCTTCTGTTACCTCTAACTTCCTCAGCAACTCTCTGTCCTGGAAAGTGGGGGCCTGCCTGGGCCAGGAAGCAGGCAGTGTTATAGCCATGGGGCTGGTTCTGCTTGGCTCTGAAACCCATGATCCTCACCCATTTCGGGGCTGGTTCTGCTGGGAATGTGGTGAAAGAGCGGAGGACCTTCCATGTGTACATCTGTTCCACATGTGCCCATCATTCCAGGGTGTCCACAGACCTGGCACTGGCTGGCCCTCCAGGTGTTGGTGGCCGGCCCACATCTGCCCAGCTCCCAGGGGAGGCTTTGGCACCCACTGCGGGGGCGGCAGCATCTGTTGTAGGGTTAGGACAGAGTGGCCCCTTAACATGCATTTCTCACAAGTTACCAACAAAATGTGAGGTTACAAAACCATTAGCCATGGTGACAGCTTTCCAGTAGATTAAAAGGAAAATGGGACTTATATGAATATGAAAATACTTAAAATATTTATTCTAGATATATTTCATTTGTATGGAGTAAATGTTATGCAAATGAACAGCCATTCTCTCCTCTAACTCCCAATATCTTGCCTGCCAGATGGGGAAATTACAAATTTGTCCCTAAAATGAGGAATGGTGAAGAATATCTTTTCCTTTGATAAAACCCCTAATTATACCAGTAAATTAATTTATATATTTATTATGCTTTGGTAATTAATAAATTATATGATATAATTATATATAATTAAATATGTTATAATAAATATATTGCATGTATTTAAAATAATGTATTATCAATATATTAAGCATATTACATATTTAGAATATAATATATATTAAGATATATAATTAAATGCATTGTTATAATTATTCACACATGACTTACTTTCATAGTATTTCATAATATATAATACATGGGAATATGTGATTTGTTATATAATTATTTATGTATTATTTCTTTTCAATATATTTTACCATCCCAACTCTCTGTGTGCACACGCTGTAGTCCCACTGGCCATGACATAAGGAACTGGTGTCTCCTGTTGGCAGAGGGGTACAGGTTCTCCTGTGTGGTTCTTTTTCCCCCTCTCTTTCCTAGCTTCTCTTCCAGCTTCTCTTCTCCAGCTTCTCCCCCTCCCAGCTTCTCCTTCTCCAGCTTCTCCCTCACCCAGCTTCTC
>NW_003852621.1:1941977-1946155 GCF_000181295.1 Otolemur garnettii
GCTTCTCCTTCTCCAGCTTCTCCCTCACCCAGCTTCTCCTTCTCCAGCTTCTCCCTCACCCCGCTTCTCCTTCTCCAGCTTCTCCCTTTCCCAGTTTTTCCTTCCCAGCTGCATGATCCTTTCTGAAATGAACCTGGTTTCCTCCAAACGTGGCCTTGCCAGGGAATGTCCAAGCTCACCAGCTGGCCCTGTCTCCACTGTTTGCAGGACCAAGGGGCCACCATCAGGACCAGTTTGTTCCTTCACGGGGAAGGAGGGAAGGAGGGTGACCCACCCATTTTGCCCAGATAGGACCCGTGTCCTCTGATGAAATCACAGCCTCTGGAGATTAGGACACATGGCTAACATTTGGTTTGTGTTAGCAATTTTTTTTTTTTAAATAAAGAACCACTTTTGTGTTAACACAACTATCCCCAAGATTTTCCCGAAAAGACAACAAGTTAAAATGCACACTCTGTCCCTGGCGTTTTCACCCCCTTTTAATCTGGGTAAAGAGGAAGTGTTCTGGCAGAAAGGCAGGAACAAGCCTCTGTCCCCAGGCTTTGTGAAGCCAGCACTACCTCTTGGCACATGTGTGCAGAACTCAGTGGCTCAGCTGGAGTTGTTCTGGGCACCCCTCTTCCTGCCTCCAGCTGGCTTCAGTCAGGTGCCCCTGACCTGCCTCCTGGCTGCCCTGAAGAGCCAGGAATCCATTGTTTTTCCTGAGACTGTTTGGATCTGTGCTGCAGGCATGCAACGCCTTTCAATTTAAGAATTTCTTTTTAAAACAGCTGATCTGAAAAGAACATTCAAAATAGAATTTTCCACTTTTTTATTTTAATTTAATTGTTTGGGTAAATAATTCACTCGAAGTTCAAAACACATTTTTTAAGGATTTGGTGAAAAGTCTCCCTCCAAACCCCAGGCTCCTTCCTCCTGGTTCTGTCCGGCTCGCTGTCCACTCTGGCACATAAGGGGGAAGCGGGTGTGCGGGGCCAGAGCACGCAGGTTCCCAGGAGCTGAGGCTGTGACACCGGGCCCTGAGCACGCAGCGTGCCATCTGCTTTAATGTACCTGTGTCTGGGATATTGCCTCAGCAGTTGACGGGAATATCTTCTTTATTCCTTTGCTTTTTTGAGCTTTTTGAGTTTTTTGCCTTCGCACCTGGACTTGGTTATTCCCCTAAATACAGCCACAGCCCTGAGCCAGCACCCCTGGACAGCGGATGGTGACGCCTTTAGAAGCCCCATTCTCAGCTCTGCTTGGTACTTAATTTCAGAAAATCATCTTTCTTTTACTCCCTGCACTGATTCCTGATTATTTGGAGACGGGAACGGTGTGCCATTGTTCCCCATTTCCCTGGGCCTGCTCCAAGGACCCCTGGTCCGCGGAGCACTGTCCGTCCGTCATCCGAACAGGTGGTAGTGGGAAGGAGGCGCTGCCAGGGAGGGTGGCTGAGGACCTGCTGATGGAGGGTTAAAGAGGAAATGCTTTGGACTTTTGTTGCTGTGCCCTGATTAAAACCCTGCCCCCCGAGACATGCAGTCAATCAGACGGCCCGTGAGAGGGATGTCCCCTGGCCCGGGCGTGCATGGCAGTGACCCGACGGCAACCAACATCCTTGTCCCCGTGCTGTCTCCCGGTCCTGCTGCAGCTGCCTCACTTGGCTTTCCTACCAGGCTTGACCTGTTTCTCCTCTGCACCCACCTGCACCTGCCAAGGCGCTGGGGCTGCTCCAGGAGGTTCCAGGCAGGAGTGCTTCTCAAGGTTTCTGTGTCTGTTTTGACAGGAGAAGTAATAAGTGTTTATTTCCACGCTCCTTTTGTTTATCCACAAGTTATCATCCTGATAGTGGGAATATTAGCATTTTTAACAGGAAACAGCGGGAAAGGACGGCCATCTAGGATGTGGGCGGGCGGGCTGGGGCTGGACCCACCGCAGCAAGGACACCCTTCCACTCCTGTGAGGGGCTCAGAGCGGCAAAGGCGGCGACTCCACGTGGATTTTCCCAGGGGGTGGTGGCGATCACGTTTGTGTCCAGAACACTGGGCTGAAGCCGTGTGACCCTCCATCCAGTGTGCAGGCAGGAGTTTCTCCAGCTATGCGCAGCTGTGCTGGGCAGTCGTGCCACCCAGGTTCCCAGCCTGCGCTGGCGGGCAGTGCCCAGCAAACTCCCTCGCGGTCCCTGTAAGAATGTTGTGAGTCTCCTCCTTTAGTCAGATGCTCTGTCAAACTTAGATGAACATTTTATAACTTAGATGTTCTGCATCATGGATAGTCACTTTCTGGTGTTCTATGCCTACTGTGGGAATGAATGTAAAGGATGAAAATCTCGGGGTGACACAAGAGGAGGCCAAGGCTGAGACTGCAGGGACCGGGGGTCCCTTAGGGAGCAGGGTTCAGTGTCCTGAAGGGACCCCAGGCCTCACTCATGAGCAGCGCAGGTGCCCCGGAGTGTGTGGTGGGGACAGACACGATTGTCTTTCTGCCCAGCAGGGGCCCTGGGGGAAGCCAGGACAGTGCCCTGCATTTGTTACAGCCGAGGATCCACCTGACTACACCTGTCTCCCAGCACTGACTGGCGAATTGTCGCCGTCACACGTGACTTACCCTGGTGGCATGTGATAATCGGCGAGGTGGCAATTATCAATTGTATTTCAATCTACTGTCTTCCTGTTAGCGTTTAGTGTTACTGAGGCTGCAGGGGACTGTTCCCATGAGGGCATTAGGCACCTCCACACCTGGGCGATGCCTTGTACATCTCCTGCTGCTCCATACAACGGGCCACCTCGGACATCACCCGCTGCTCGGTACAACCGGCCTCCACCTCGCCCTGCATTTGCGGCTGGGGTGTGGAAAGGTCAGGCCTCGCTTTCTATTTGTATATTAATTTTCATAATAAAAGTAAATATAGTCCTGTTTCCATTATTATGTTTTCAATCCTACTACATGTTCCACAACATCTCAAAAGAAAACAGACCCCCACAGAAGGAAAAATTATTGATAAAGGAAGCTCGTGCAATGAAAAATGGAGCAATGACTACATTTTTGTTGAGTCAAATAGCAAGGCACTCTGCTTAACTTGCAGAGAATTTGTGTAAGTTTTCAAAGACTATAATTTGAAAAGGCGTTATATGCAGGAACATCCTGCCAAATTCAACGCTTAGGAAGGATTGTGTCAGAAGGACAAAATAACGGACTTGAAAAAAAATGTGTCTTCTTAACAAATTGTTTTTAAAGTTACAATTCAGACAATTTCATTGTAAAATCTGGCTATGCGATAGCATATGTAATAGCCAGAAAAAGAAAACCATGAAAACCATTTCCTGATGAGTTTATTAATCAATGTATGGGAAGCAGAGAAGATACAATTTGCCCTGAAAAAAGGTGGGATATTTCTAAAGTCAGATAGATGATAGCCAAGCGAATTGAAGAAATTGCAAAATCTACCCAAAGAAATGTGAAGAGTAAAGCTGCCAATTTTAAGTTTTATGCTTTGGCAATGGATGACAGGAATAATGTAGCAATTATGGCTCAACCTGCAATTTTTATTAGAGATATTGATGGCAAATGTCACTGAAAAAATGATTTCTTTAGTGCCACTAAAAGATACAACTAAATCAAAAGATTTATACAAATCAGTAAAAAAATATGGTAAAGCGATTTTCTTTGTCTTTTGTGAACATAACTGTTGTAGTTACTAAAGGTGCCCCAGAGACAGCAGGTAGCAGAGAGGGTCTTGTAGAAGATGACACAATTGCTGCCCCAAATTCACATTTGGTGAAGAATTATTGCACAGTAGATCAAGAAAATTTGAACACAAAATGTTTAAAAATAGATAATTTCATGCAAAATTGTCATCAAGACTGACTTTCGTAAGGGCCAAAGGATTGAATCACCACCAATTCCAGGAATTCCTTTAAAGTATTGATGCTGACCAAGGTGACATCATTTACTATTTGAGAAGTTAGATGACTAAGTTGAGGCCAAATGTTGAAAGATTTTATGATTTGTGACATGCTAGCAAGTTGTTTATGGTGTCAAAAACCAAATTTGTGCCAGAAATTGACAAAGAAAACTGGCTTACAAATTTAGCATTTTTAGAGGATTTAGTTCTTTTCCTAGAAAAAAGTTAAAAATAATCTTTAAAATCTTAATTTTCTTTTTCTTTTTCTTTCTTTCTTTGTTTTTTTTTTTTT
>NW_003852621.1:1946309-1957874 GCF_000181295.1 Otolemur garnettii
GATTCTCCTGCCTCAGCCTCCCGAGGAGCTGGGACTACAGGCACCCGCCATCAAGTAATCCTCCTGACACTACTCTCTGGAGTAGCTGGGACTATAGGTGCCCACCACTATGCTTCGCTTGTTTTCCTATTTTTATTAGGGACAGAATCTCACTTTTGCTAAGGCTGGTCTGGAACTCCTGAGCTCAAACAATCTACCCACCTTGGCCTCGAAGATTCCTAGGATTTCAGGCGTAAGCCACCGCACCAGCAAAATGCTAGTTTTTGTATAATAATTTATTTCAAAATGAACAAGGTGGTTATTCTTAGAATCTAAAGAGAATTTGACAACAATTTTATTCTTTGGAAGTGTTACATATAATTGAATTTGCGCTTATGTAGAAAAATATCTTGAGACCATTTAAATTATTTTTAAAATAGCTTGATCTTGATCCTTATTTTAAAAAAATATGTTTTGACTGTGTGCCATTATTTGAGATAATAAGGACTAATGTTAGTGATTTATTTGGTTTATAGACAGATGAAGTCATGTCAATACATTTTATTATGGGATATTTGTACTTTAGAAGATCAGATTAGTTAACATCTTCAAGCAAGATATGTCCTAAAACTTCTACTGTATTTATAGAACATAAAGATGTGAGAATGTTCAGAATAGCAAGTCTTACTAGAGCATGTACTTTGGTAGGTTTTCTCAAAGTTGGAAAATAAAAGTTAAAACTTTATTTTGAGATTGTTTTTGGTCTATGTTTTGAAATTAATTTCCCTATTTTGTTTATAAAAACATGTTTAGATATTAAATTTGTTTAGTCTTTAAATGGCTTCATTGAGGGCACAATTAATCACATTGGTTATATAGCTAATATTCGTAGGTTATCAAAATGATTAAATAAACTTTTAAAATAAATTATGCAAATGTAAATACATGTAGTACAATTGTGAGTCATTTTCTGCCATCTGCTTCTTTTGAAAGTTCCAAGACCATATCTCCAAGCTCGAGTCTTGCTGTGTCTGTCCACAGCACATCTTCCTTCCCTGGGGACGGGAGATGATGACCTCTCCTTCAGCCTTTCCTTGGCTCCTGTAACTTTTTCTTCCTCTGGTTCTAAGTTTGCTACTAACGTTTGACACTTAAATGTTCACCTTGCATGTCTGAAAAACAGTATTTTTTTCTTGGCAACTTGGTGTGTCTGAGTTGTTCAACACGGTCCAAGATCTCATGCTGGGATCGTATCATTTCCTTCTCAAGGTTCCCATTTTCCAGCTGGTTGTTCCCTTTATAACGTAAGATTCACTCAGAAGCCTGGATGGACACAGTTCCTTATTCTGGCATCCTTTTCCTGCGCCTCGACTTCTAAGCTGTCTAAATGGGTTTCCCATCAGAAAAAGAAATTTTAATAAAGAAGGTTTTCTTTTAGTAACTGACCTAAGAAACAAAAATTTGTATTTTATCCACGTAATTCTTATGTTGCCCTGATTAGGTTTTGATTACTTAGGAAAACTGAGCTTTAAAATGTTAAATTTTTTTTCTGTATTGTCTTTAACGTTTTTTCATCATCACCTTTGGTTAAGGAAATTGCTATTATTTTACGATAGCCTGTGACTCTGTTTTGATCAAACCTTTTGAGACTTCTAACATCTCGGACAAATGTCAGCAAATCCGGATAATTTGGATGTGTGGCCATAATAAGCTTCTGCTTTCCTTTCATTGTGGGAACTTAGTAGGACTTATGTTTTTTGTTTGGAATATTAATTTTCATTCAATATGAGAGTCTCTAAATTCCTAACTCAAATGGTTTTAGCAGATGCTTATGCTTTGTGGATCAAATTCCCTTGAGTCTGATCTTACCTCGGAGCTAATAGATAAGTTAATTTTACAACCTTGCTTTGAACATTTGTTTTATTTGCTCTTATGTTGTTTAAAAGGCTTTTAAGATTGATAAATACCTGTCCGGCTTCATTGCCTTCTGGCCTAGGACATTTAATTGGCTGTAAGTCTTTTGACTCCAAGTCCTGTGGCCACAGGGTCCCCTCAAGGGAGGCGATGGCATTGGGGCAGGTGGCCTCACCATCCCAAGGATGGGGCAAAGTAAAAGTTTGGCCACTGGTGTTGCCTCTGCCAAATCTTGGCCAAAAGGGGATAGATATAAATTAAAACAAAACCCTGGGCACCTCCTTCTATGATGGAATGGACCCCGTCTTGGCCAAAAAGACCCAAAGAGAAAAAGTGAAAAAGTTAAAATTGATTTTCTACCACAAAGAGAATGGAAGTTGGGTAGTCCTGCTCACTCCCCACTCTGTCAGTCAACAACAACAACTACAGAATACCTGGAACCCAAGAATACCAATGTAGGCACGATCCCCAAGCAAAACCCGAATCGTGGAGGACATTCTTAGTCTGGAAATGCTGGCTGATAGCAATGCTGTCTTCGACATTCTGCTTGCTCCTAAATCCCAAGTACTATTTTCTTTGGAAGGGGAAGACCCAACAGTCTTCAGAAAATTCTAGCCTCTAGGGAGTTGAGAGAAATAGTTTTAGCCAAGGAAGCAATTTTATAGTATGTGGATAATACCCTGATAGCCAGTCAGACTAAAGCTGAATCACAGCTACCTGCCAGAATTATATCACATTTATTGGCTAACAAAGGATATAAAGTGTCTCAACAAAACACTCAGATCTTACCTCCCACTGTCAAATACTTAGGGTTTGAAATGTCCTCCCAGAATGGGGAGAGACGGTTCCCACCACCCATAGTAGTGGCTGGGATTCTTGGCTGGGCTTTCCAGGAATTAGATTCCCAACTTCAGGCTAATAGCAAAATCCCTCTATAAAGCCTTAAATAAAAGAGAAAGAAAAAAAAAACCAAAACTATTGTCTGGACCAGGGAATGCCACAGGCTTCCTCAACTATTAAAAATGAATGACTGGCCCCACATTGGGTCCCTGGACTGATATGTTCCTTCCAGAAAGGCAAGGGGCTGGGCGCAGGGTGCTGGCACTAACTCTGGGCATCATGAGAAGGCTATGCCCTTCTCTCTGCCATGCGGTGAGGTGGTAACAGGGATGCCCACTTGTCAGAGAGGGTGGCTGCTTACTCAGGGTGTTTTACTGGAAGTTGACAAGTTTATTCTGGGGCAACTGGCAGCGATTGTTACCAGGCCTTGTGTATCACCCCTAGCAGAACAAGAGGGAGGTGTTTAGTTCAGTCCCTGACTGGCTGGCTGGCAAATAGATAACCCTGAGGAGACTCTGCCCTAAAGCAGCCACCCTACTGCCTGCAGACTGTCCCCCATTCTGGAGGTGTATATCCCAATATGCCCAAGGGGCTCTGGTCTCTGAGGTTTGGGGGAATCTGCCTCTGCAGGGCCCGGATGAGCTGCTCCGTGTGGACCGGAGCTGTGGCAGGGGATGAGGATGATGCACAGCTGGGCGTGCTATGGTTACCGTGGTTACCGGCCCCAGCCCGGCTCCCTGGGAAGTCTGAGAACACACACCCAGTACGTCCGGCTTGTGCTGTGGGGACTTCCATTGGCCTGAGCTGAGGTCTCTCAATCTGCTGCCTCTTCCACTAACCTATCTGACTGCTGATCAGCTACTTAAAACTGTTTCCACAAACAACTAGGGAAATTTTAGGATGGAGATTTCATCTGAGGAGCATTGAGGGCTTTGCTGAGACACTTTATATCCTTTGTTATTCATTCAGCGTACACAATTATGGCGTGTTGCTGTGATTCTGCGTTGAGCTCCCCAGATGAAATATCTCCTGGGAGGGTCCCAGACGGGGATGAGTCCTTCCTTCACACTTCACTCCCTTGGGTGGTCGCCCAGCAACAGGCCTGAGGCCTTGTTCCTCCTTGGACTGTGACTGTGCCTCATTCCAACAGGGCATAGCCTCAGGACCCGTGTCCGGATTCCCCAGGACTGAAGAATGAACTGAGAGGAGGCAGGAGTCGCGACCAGCTCATGAACCCTGCATGTGCTTTGCCATCTCCTCTCCTAACTAGCTGACCTTGAGTTATTACCCAGAAATGATGGACTTCTGGCCTCAAGTGATGGGCCACCTCGGCCTTCCAAAGTGCTGGTGTAACCAGAATTTCACTCTTTGGTAGGTCCTTGGCCTTGGGGATTCGAGGAATGAACCCACAGACCATAGATCAGTGGCAAGACAGGATTTTATTAGGAAAAAACACAGAAGAAGTAAAAGGCCCCAAGGCTTCAAGCAGGAGGCGGTAACTAACCGGGGAGTTTCTAGGTGGGCTTTTAGTCTAGAGGTTTTAGGCCTTGAGAATTTACAGCTGGCCAGGACTTGGCAGATAGAGACACGTTTTCATCATTGATGAGTGTTACCCACAAAGCAATGAATGCCGTCCCTCCAGGTCAGGGCAAAAGGGCAGGGTGTTTCCCCTTCATGAACTTGCCAAAGCCTAGGAAAACTGGGGCCCCCTGTCCAGCCTTGAATGGGGGCACCCTGTATCAGCTGGGATCAGAGGTGGGAGCCACCAGGCCTGGCCCGAAATGATGGATTTTCTACAAGACAAAGGAGGTGAGACTCTGAAGGCCCCAGGGCAGACTTCCTGAAGAGAGCTTATACATCCTCCCAGGCATGCAGCCCCACCCCCCAGATGCCCACAACCTGCCCAAGGCAGGTGGCTCCTCCCTTAGAAGCCACGAAATCCCTGAATGGGAGAGAAGAATTTGAGGTGGCTTCTCTGGCTCTCCCAACAAGATGTCTGTCGTATTATTACAAATTCCTGCCTCCCTTGGCAAGCCTCGTGCTCTCAGTCCCTGGGTCTCTGTGCAAGGAGGACTGGACCAGACTAAGACCTTTGGTGGTTCCGAAAACATGAAATCTGTCCAGTTTTCTCTTTCTGACTGTTGGCTTCATTACTGAGGTTGACACAGGCACTGGTTGCCTGAATTATCAATGGTGGGTGCAGCTGTCCATCATCAGGCAGTCAGACCCAGCCTGGCTACCACTTGGCGTTTCAAAAGCGAGTGCCGCACCGCACTGCATAACGGGCCTGCAGAGCCTTCCACAACTCAGTGTATCAGCGGGTGTGTTTTGAAACTGGCTGTTTAAGCCCCTATGAATATACTTTTATTTATTCATCTATTTTAGCAGTTGAATCCTTAAGAAGAGTGGCACTAAGTCATTCAAATTACGGGGTATTTATCTATAAGGTATTATTGTTTAAGGCCCTTTTAAAAAGTCATTAATGAAGTGTGACCTGGGTTCCCCCTGAACTGGATGGAGGATTTGGACAAAGGGGCCCTGGATTTGTCTGTGCACAGCCCAGTGGCCCTCCCACCAGTGGGCTGCCCCCGTCCTCATCTGGGGACCCCGTCCAGAGTCCCCACTATAGGGCGCTATGAGGCGAGGTGACTTGGGTTCTCAAGAGGGTAACATCACTTCACTGTGTTTCATGTTTTCTTTATGATAAAAATAAATTGTCCCAGTGAGGAAACAGTGCTTTTTGTTCTGGACAACATACTGCTTTTATCATACAAATAATGTATTAGTTCCTCTAGTTTGGCCAAGGGCTGACCTTTCAGATATACCGACTATGGCTGCATTCTTCTCCCTGTCTGGAGATTGTTTAGTGTGGCCATTAATACACTTGTCCACAACCCTTGTGCCCAAAGTGAGTCTGCTGAGCTCCGCCTCCCACTCGGTCCGCCTCCCTCAGAACTCTAACGGAGATTCTGAACCCTGCTGCTGCCGTGATTTCAAGCCCTATTCATAGTTAACATCCTGCAACTAAAAATGAATATTTTCTCTCAGATGCTGAATAAAATGTTTGCTATATATTGGGTGCTTAGATTGAAAGATTTATTACACAGAGGAGAGAAATGAAGCTGTGGTTAAACAGATTCGAAATCTGTGAAGCTAGCAAAGCTTTCAAGAAATAAATTGCAATTTCATTGTAAAGCTAAACTTTCTTTTCATTCTTGATTTACACTAAACACAGATCTGGAAATAGAATAGAGACACGTCTCAAAGTAATATGGAAATGAGGGTATAAATTCCCAAACATGATTAAAAAGCTCTTTTGTAAAACAAACAAACAAAAAAAGTAGCTGTGCTGGCTTTTCTGAAAATACTAAAGTAGCACATCTTTTGTGTCAGGTCCATGACTCATAATGTGGGTAATTGTTTTCAAATTATAATCTTCAGCGCTGTAAGTCTTATTTGCATTGCAAATGAGAAATGTTATT
Source organism: Otolemur garnettii (assembly GCF_000181295.1). Lineage (NCBI taxonomy): Eukaryota > Metazoa > Chordata > Mammalia > Primates > Galagidae > Otolemur > Otolemur garnettii. The sequence continues at coordinate 1,952,525 of NW_003852621.1, forward strand.
TAAACAGCGAATATCACGTGGAGTGAGGCTGCCCCTAGTCTTAAGGGTCACGGGTTCTAAAGCTGAGTTTGGAGACCCACCCTGAACTTTCAGGACACTTGAGGAGAAATTCGGATTTACCACAAATCTGTGTTTTCTCTTTTTAACTCAGGTAAAAATATATCAGAATGCTTAAGCTCAAGACAGGTTTATTACTGGGCATTAGAATGAATCTTGCTTTACATAACATGGTGGAGAAACGCGTTTTAAAGGCTCTGTTGTAACCAGTGCTGGTTGCACTCTGCTTCAGAGCCATTAGATTAACCAAGAAGGAAGTGTTTTAATGATGGAAATGTGAACCAAATCTGTAGTTTTTAACTTAAAATGTGATAAGCTGACTGGAACGAGAATGCCAGAACACTCCATGTCTGGACGATTTGTATGGATCCAGTGAATGCATTCAAAATAGTTCAGTTTTCAGGCAGTTTGGGGAACTTAAGCTGCATTGAAATCAAAATAAATTTGTGCCTGTGAACTTCGTGAACTTGACGGCACACTAGAGAGTCACCAGGACTACACGTTGTCTTCTAAGAAATGAAAATGAGACGCAAGGAGGCAGCAGTCTGCTGCGTCTCCTGAGGACTCAGCACAGTGAGCAGGAGGCAGGAGTCCAAGGTGCCAGGGTCACTGGTGAGCTGTAGGGTGGGTGGAGGAGCTTTGAGGAGCTACCCCTCTGGGTCCCAGCAGGTGCCCCTCTCCTGGGCGGTGAGGATCTCAGGTCCTTGAACTTCACCTTGTGGACCTGGGATGTTGAAGAAAACAAGTACAAAACCCTTGCAGGCAGCCTCACGCCGAGGTGGGGTGGTGTGCTCTCAGGGCTGGGCCTTTCTCCCTCTCTGTCTGTCCGTTTCCCTGGTGGCACAAGACAAGGAGACTGTAGGGATCCTGGATCTCCAGTGGACAGATCTACCGCCACCACCCCCGCGCTCTGTTGACCTTCTGCTGAGGAAGCAAGAATGTGTCCTGGAGCCTCAGGAGAAAGCATCTCCCACCGGGGACAGCTGCTGCTTGCTGGCGCAGCGTCCAGGTGGGGGCAGCGCAGGATGGAGCCCCCCCCGCAGGATGGAGCCCCCCGCAGTGTGGCATCCCCCTCCTTCCCCACCCCCCTCCTTTCCCACCCTCCCTTCCCTCCTTCATCCTGGGCTATAGTTGTGATTCATCTCTCATATGAAAGTGTGAATGATTATAAATTGGTTTCATAGTAGTACTGAGTACATTGAATATGGTTTTTTTTTACAGTTTTTTTTGAACTCACCACCTCCGGCATATGGGGCTGGCACCTACTCCTTTGAAATGCAGTAGCCGCCCCATTGGATATTTTTTTTTCCATTCCTGAGATATTTTACTAAGAAGAATATTTTCCAGTTTCATCCATGTAAACATAAAAGAGGTAAAGTCTCCACCTTTTTTAATGCTGTATAGTATTCCATGGTGTACACATACCACAATTTATTGATCCATTCATGGGTTGGTGGGCACTTGGGCTGTGAGGTGACCTTTTTGACTTATACTAAGTCTCTTTACATACTGGGTCTACTTGGGGGCCTCTGTTCCCCCTCTGCTCCCCTGCTGAACTAACAGCACACGTAACACTGGTGGGACCAGCCCTTACTCCTAGGGGGTTGAGACTCCCGAATATTACTCTTTCCCATCCACTTGATTCTGGAAGTTATGCTGCATTTTCTGATAGTTACAGTGTTCTCTGTGCATGGAGAGGAACAAGTTTCCATCAGCTTGGGAAGGTCAGAGTTAATTTTTCGAAGCCAGTTCAGAAAAAGTGTGAAAGACAAGACCCACCCCCAGCCGGGGACAGTGGAGGAGGCCTGCTGGGAGCCTCGCAGCACAGTCTCCAGAAGCCCGCTTGCCCTTCAGTTTATGACCTTTAAGGAGATGCTTTTCGTATTTTCAATGAGCCTGTGAATGTGTCCACGTCTGAACATTTTCACCTGTGCAGTGATGAGGTTCTAGAATCCAGTCCATCTAGCGTTCAGACCAGTCTCCTTTCTACTCCTGGACTAATCTGCCAGCCTTCTGCATTTTATTGGCTGGTTCACAGATGCTTCTCTGTCTCTGCCTTCCTGTCTCTTCTGCTTTCATTTACCTCAACATTTTATTCAAGTGAGAATTCTAAGCAGTGGGGTTTTAAGTCAAAGAGGATCATTTATTGTTCTTTACTGTCGACTTTATGACTGTTTTCTACAAGTATGATTTTATTGGTCATCCTTTACGCAGGTGAGCAGACCAGGTTTTTTCCAACGGCATTTTTATTCCTTCTAACTCTCATGCAGTTCCACAGAACCGTGTCACCATATCCGTCCCACCATGTACCCCTACATAAAATCAATTAAACTCAAATCCCTGTCAGCTATCCCTTTGTTTTCATTTTAGAGATTTTAAAGAACATTTTGAAAATGTAAAATTCCCAGCTGTCAGTTAATTGAAACAGAAAAGGAAGCTATTTTCAGCACAGGCCCAGAGGGGAAGGGAAGGATGCCCCAGGTGGGCCTTTGACTTTGGTGCTTCTCAGGGCCACGGCTCCTGTGTGGATCACACCACTCACTGCTGTCACCATGGCTCCAGCTGGGGAGAGTCAGGTGGGTGACTGGCACACACTCCTGAGCCAGGGGTCTGATTTAACTCTCCCCGCCCCCACCCCAGTTCACACATCAGACGCTCATCTCTTGGAGCCTCCCTTTCACAGTCTGTGAGTGTGGACAACCAGGCCACCTCGTGGTCACACATGCCCTCAAGACAGGTGTGCAGGGGTGTGATGTGTGGCTTGATGTGGGAACAGGACCACGTCAGTCCCTGTGCACCTTACCCGAGACAGATGGACTGCACGTTCCTAATACCTGTGGGCTTCTAAGGAAGGTTCCAAGGGCTGCCGAGTAGACATTTTTATATAAATTTTGAAAAATTCTGGGGGGAGTCGATACACTAACATCATTAGTGTTATTCTAGTCAATTTCTTGCTATTTAATGAGTCTGACACAGAGATCTGCTGGTCTTTATTTGGACTCAGAGCACCTGTAGCCCAGGCCCCTGGGACACTGCTGTGTGGTGAGGGGAAGGCAGGGATCTCCCTCCCAGCACCCAGGAGCTCTTGTACACCCTGGGCAGCTATAACCAGGGGCCCTCAGCCCCCTGAAGACTCTAGCACTAAAGGGGACCCCAGAGTTGGTCTTGAAGATCAGATATGTGCGTTGATTCAAAATGTGACTGGAACCCACTGTTTACTGTTGCCAGAGGGTTCCACCCGGACTTTTGAGTCCCCCAGCATTGCAGTGTAGGGGGGACCCCGAGGCACACAGAGTGGACCAAGGGAGACACTGCTACATGGACAGGACTGGATCCCCTGTGTCCCAGGGCCACGGCAGCAGGTGGGTGCTGTCTGGTCTCTTCTCTGGGTACCCACACCTGTCTACTAGCCACAGCACCCAGACCATCCTGATGACTCATGCTAAATGAACCTTTTATTCCTGGGATAGACAATTTGGTGTGACCTATTATGATTTTTTTATGTTTCCTATGTTTAGTTTGTTAATATTTTATTATCATTTTTGTATCTATATCCATAGTGAAATGGACTTACAACATCTTTCTTTTGTACCAGTCCTGTTATATTTTATATCAAAGTTATGCTCACCTCTCACAGGGAATTGAGGGGGCCTTCTTCCTCCCCTCCTCTTCTCTTCTCCTCTCTTGCCTTTTCTTCCTCTTCCTCTTCTCTTCTTTCTCCTCTTCCCCTCCTCTTCCTCCTCCTCTTCCCCTCCTCTTCCTTTCCTCTCCTCTTCCCCTCCTCTTCCTCTTCTCTTCCTCCTCCTCTTCCTCTCCTCTTCTCTTCTCCCCTCCTTTCCCCTCCTCTTCCTCTTCCTCCTCTTCCCCTCCTCTTCCTTTTCTCTTCCTCCTCTTAGAGAGTTTATGTTAGAGCTTCTTTTTCCTTGACTATTTCATAGAACTTGCTTTTCAAACCATTGTTCTAGAATTTTTGTGAAAAGATATTTATTTACTAATTCTAGTTATTTTATCCATATATGATTAATCACATTATTTTTGTCATTTTTCAGAAACATTACATTTTTTAAAGATTTACTGGTTTGTAATTCTAGATTTTATGTTGGAACACATTTATTTATACAGCCTTTATTATCTCTTCCAATGACTGTGCTTTCCAAAGTCTTTGGTCATTTTATGTCTCAGTAAAATGAGGACTCAGGAAATATAATGCAAAAATAGTATAACCAACAGATAAGTTTTATTCAGAATATATAAAGAATTCTTGCAATTCAATAACAAAAACAGCCCAATTTATAGAAAGTGACAGGATGTGAAAAGAATATTTACAAATAAGTAACACACACATGTAAAAATGTTCGATGTTGCTAGTAATTACTAAAATCTAAATTAAAAGGACAATAAGAAACCGCCATGTTTCTACTGTAACAGATATAGTCAAGGATACTGACAATCTCCAAGGCTGCAGAGATGCGGAAACCAAAGCCTGCCTTCTCTGCTTTGCAATTTTCCTCCCTGGGTTCCTGGCAGGCTCTGTCCCTTCTCTCACTGAAATTCACCTGTCTGTGTTCCTCTCCCGTCTCCCAGATCTGAACCTTTCCTTCTCTCCGGGCCACCGGCTGGTGGTGGCTCCACTCAGCCATCTTGCCCCATCTCCTACTTTTCTTACATGTACACTTGAGGATCTAAATTTCTTTTTAATTACAGCGTCATCTGTGTCTGTCAAGATGATGTTCATTGTTTCATCCAAACAATTTTTAGTTTTTAATACTTTCTTTTTGACTCATAGGATTAGAAAACAATGTGTATCCTGTTTTTCTTGAGGTCAAAACATGTCTATTCTTTCAATTTTATAAATCCTTCAAATTTTTACTGATTTACATATGGCCCCCAATTTTTTAAATTAAAAATGTAAAACTAAGTGAAGGAAAAAAATCTACATTATAATTAGAGTTTTTAACACAGCTGTCTCTGGTGGTAATAAAATGTGTTACAAAGTATATCTAATGGTTGAATTAACTGTTTTATCATTCTGAAATATATTTATTTCTGGTCTGTATCTTTTGGTTTTAAATCCTATTTTTGCACAATATTAGTATGTTAATACCAGATTTACATTTTCTTAACGTTTACATTTTCCCACTCTTTGCTTTCAATTAAATGTACCTTTATATATGTAAAGTATGTCTTTATGATACCACATGTTTATTTCTTTCATTTAGTATGATCATTTTAAAAGGCAATATTTGATTCATTTACATTTATTGTGTTTTATCTCCTTTTTTTTTTTTTTTTT
>NW_003852621.1:1958182-1968808 GCF_000181295.1 Otolemur garnettii
TATAACTTCATTGACAATTGTCCCCCCCACACATTTTATGCTATTGTTCTATACTTAAATTCTACACATATTTTAAAACACCAAAACATTATTATTATTGTTTTGAGCAATCACTATTTATGTAAGAACATTCCTCAATATTGTCTCAACATGAGTCTGTCACTAAATACTTTTCTTCATTTTTTGGTTTGACAATGTTTTTCATCTTTCTTACTGAAGATTCTTCTCATTCTCATTGTTTTTCTTAACTACAGACTGCTATCTTGACAATGTTATTATTTCTGTTATTCCAGCACGTAGGAGACATCCTCCCATTTTATTTAAGTTTCCACTGGTTCTTGAGAACTGATGATGCCTGCAGCTATCTCTTTTGAAGGAAGCATGCTGGTTTATCTGTCTGGCTTCAAGAGTTCCTCCTTACATTTGATACAGAGGAACTTGTATCAAGTTTGATACACCTATATTTTCTATTGTTGTTGTTTATTTATTTGCTTGCTTTTTATTGTTATTTTTTGTGAGTTTCCCTTCTCTGTCCTGTCTGTGGTGTTGTCTAGCTTCGTGAATCTTTACTGGATGCCTTTTTTGCCAGTTTTCAAAAATTATCAGTTAAAATATAGAGGGTGCCAAAAAAATGCTTACACATTTTAAGAAAGGAAAAGACTGTCTGAACACTGTAAAACCCAATAAATGTTGATAGCAAAAATGAATACAAGTCACATTCGAGCACCTCTTACAATTGCAGAAGTCATATGTGATTTGAATATCACAATTATAATACATTTTTTTCCTTTCTTAAAATGACAATGCATTATTTGACTCCCTCTCTATTTTAAAAAATGCTTCTGCTAATCCTTCCTCATCTGCTCTCTCGGATTCCAACATTATACAGCACAAAAAACCCCAGAACCATGGGAGTACAAGGCCCCCAAACATCAGGGCACCAGAAACCAGGGCAGCTTCTCCTCTGCTGGGGAGGAGGGCTCATGACTTAAGGGTGAATGGACGGTGCTTCTAGGGATCCAGAAAGATCTTATTTCTTAACCTGGGAATTCTTTTTGATTAATACATGTGTGTGTGTTAAATTCCATAATAAAAAAAGGATTAAAAATGTTACTGTTTGTTTTACTGAATGGAGATCTGTTTCTCTCTGAGTAGTGCTACATGATGCTCAGATATCAAGTCCTGAGAGGCAGGAATAAAAACAAGAACAAATAAACAAAGGCAAACCCTGGAGGGGGGAGCCACATTCTGCTCAGTAAAGCATCCCAAGGATGGAGAAGCAAGAATCCAGTGTACTCAATTCTAACATGAAGCCAGCAGATGAGCTAATATGAGTTGGGGATGGGGGAATGAGGGAGCAGGACAGGAGATGGGGGTCACGGTGTACGGCACACCTCTTGGGGGAGGGACACAATTATAAGAGGGACTGTACCTAACAAATGCAATCAGTGTAACCTAATTCTTTGTACCCTCAATGAATCCCAAACAATAAAAAACAAATAAATAAAAGCAGAAACAGTGGCAGTCTCAGGCCACAGCTGCCAGCGCCCCAACCAGCACCTCAACCAGAGATGACACCGAGTGCCCAGCTGTTCTTGTCATTGGGTGGCCAGTGCCTAGCTGGGGTGACCTCCAGTTCCCAACTGAGGGACATTGACTTTGTTTAGACCTCACAGGCGGGAGCTGGTCATCCCTGAGATGTGCCACATCCTGCATGCAGGGTGGCTTCTGTACTGTCACCTCACCAAGTGTCAGACATACACAGAGCCCTTCAGATATGTCATGATTTCATCCAGTCCAAAGCTCTCCAGGGAATCCAAGAAAGACTGAGGCTAAACCGTGGCTGCCGCCATCCACACCACTCCTGGGACTGGTGGCTTTGTTCCAGACGACTCAGCATAAAGGGCAGGTGTCTGGATCACACCCAAATTTTGTCCCCCCAAAGTAGATGAGCAGGTGACACCACAAGCCTCTGCAGGGCCAGGTAGGGGATCCTGGGCTTCACCAGGCATTGTGGAAACCTCGCAGGTAGGAGAGTGGTCTTTTGTGGTAGAAAATGACAGACCTCTCTATCAGAGACACCTTTATTAAATCACAGATTTAAAGTAAAAAGTTAAAACCAAATGTCAAACCCCAAGTATAAGAGGCCAGCTGTCTGTAGGAGCTTCAGTGAGTAAAAGGCAGAGTGTAGGCCCAGGGGTTTTCTTTGAAGGAGAGAGAAACTGATGTGAAGCCCCTCAAGCTTTCAACTCAGCAGCAGAAAGGAGGCGCAGACACCAAGGACCTCAAGCATTTTCTCAGGGCTGAGAAGAGTGTGGAGTGTGGGGTTCAGCTCCTCTGCTGCCCTGGGACACACTCATTCCTAAACCTGACCTGGAATTGGCAGGGGTCAGACGAGAATTATCAAAGATTTAAAATATTTAATGATTCCATCAAAGCCTGCTATCATTATGTATTTGAAATATTTTAACCATAAAAGCAAACAGGTGGCATTGCTGAGATACACACTCTCTGCTGGGCTTGACCTCTGCTGGGTCTCAGCCCCGGGCACTCAGACCCCTGAGTGCTGCTCTTTGACTGAGGGCTGTCAGGGCTGGTCTCCAGGTGACCATGGGGACCAATAGTGATGACTCAGCTCCACGGTGCCGTCATCCTTTCCATCATTCCCAGAAGCTCTAGTGAAGGTCCTTAGCACCTGGGGATGTATTTGTAACACAGTTATCTTTGGTCTTTGGACACATGTTTTAATTTCAGCAACCTTAGAGGAAATCATCCTTTATTAATTCAGACCAACCCAAAATAAATAGTGTGTTATTTATAAAGAAACTACCCCCTCACCTTATAGAGAAATTTGATTGAAACACGGACCATGTTCTCTTCATTTCTACAAATGTTTACTCTAGCAAGACAGAGGAGGTGGTCAAGAGGTAGTGCCCCTCCAGGTCACCTGGGTGACCATAAGGCCCCTCCGAGGAGCCACCGCTCTGGGACGTCTCTGAGAGCACATGCGGCATCCTCCGATCAATCAGATCAACCCCCAGTGGTCCCTGATCAGGCAGTGCCCTGTGGCTGATGCTGGAGGACCAGCATGTTGGTTTCTGAGAGGACAGGTTAGCGATTGCATGAGCTGTGACTGGGAGGTTTAGGTGAGCCAGCTTGATAAACTGTGCCCAGGGCACAGAACAGTAAGTATTCCTGTTGAAATATCTCACTTCAACCAATTTCCCCTTAATTTCTGACATCAGAGACAAGGCTAAGCAAATATGTCCTATCTGCATCTCTTCTCAAGGCCTTGATTTACCCCTGACATCCCTGCATATCGCCAGGGTGTTTGCACACTTACTAAAAGTCACTGCGCGCCTGTGACAGAGCCTGAGCCTGGGAAGCCACTGTAACACAGACAGCCCTGAGGATGTGGGGGTCACAGAAGCAGACAGGGGCCTGTGCTCCTCATGGGGGAGTCACGCACAGACACAGCACAGGGCCATCTCTGGGGGCACCCTGTCCTGGACCATCTCTGGGGGCACCCTGTCCTGGACCATCTTTGGGGCACCCTGTCCTGCCTGTCTTAGAATGGTCAGCGCTTACCAGCCTGTGATGCTTGACAAACACGGGTGGGTATCAACATACACTTCAGGCTTTTGGATCTTTGCATTTATTATATTCTTACTTTTAGTATTTCTGCATAATTTAATATTTTATTTAATGATTTAACCTGGATCACATTTGCTTTAAGATTATGTAGCTACTTAGTTATATGTTGAATGGTAATAACACATCACTTTGTGAACTGTGTTTTTGTCACTTGCTCATAATTGAAAGTAACGACACAAACCATCCCGTATTACACAGGGACGGCGCGTGGCATTGTGGCCAAGCACTTTCAGATGCTAGACAAACCACACCGCGAAGTCTTGCCTTTGAAATATGATTTAAAACAGAATTTATAATGTAGCAGAATTACATAAAACTGTGTGAAATTGTGCAGATAATCATTTAAATCTCCCTACATGAAAAGATAATTGCTCCAGAAATTAGCTGTACCTGGGGTTCATTCATTTGGTCATGGCTAGTTTCTTATGTAGCGATGATTTGATATTAGAGCTAATTAAGATCGGGTCAGAGTTGCTGAAGGTCAGACATTAATGTGCAGGATCATTGAAATGATAATTATAAACAGATTAGGAAGCCACGGTCCTTTATAAGGGGTTATTAGATAATTACTGTGAGTGAACGGCTTACTGTAATAATGGATTATCGACTACTTACAGCGTTTTAAGGGTGAGAGTGTATTACTTCCTCAAGGACTAAAGAATAATGTTGTCGGGACTCAGAGCTCAGTAAATAATGTGAATAATGGTAGCTACATTCCACTTTTTCCTGAGAGGACTTTTATTTTAGGGGGATGCTGTGATCACTGATGGTGCCTTTGCCGTCCCATACATAAAGACGGCAGGTCTCAGGAAGGACAGGAGGAAAAACAAGAGGAGGACACTCTGTTGTTAGGCAAGGGGACTCGGGAAGGGGGAGGCCTGTCCATCACTTACAGGGACGCTTCCTGAGCACTGGGAATCAATCCGAACACAGGCTGGAGTGGGAGTGGTTCACTCCAGCTTGGCATTGAGTGTCAGCCCGGTGTGCCTTTCCCTGGGAACATTTCCACAGTTAAATGGTGTGGAATGACAGGGAGGCTCGCTGACACTGCGGGGGGAGTCCACGTCCAGGACCCCAGATTATAAGGGACACGTTCTCAATCTGAAATGCTGTGGTGGACACGTGTTTACAAAGCCTTCACCTCACCGTGTAAGGTAAGCTTTCCAGAGACACAAGATGGAAGCACTCAGCGTCTCTTCACAAGCTCCCTGGCTGGACCCTGCTCACTCTGGAAACCTCTGCTCTTGAGGAGACTCACACAAAATGACTATAATTCCTCCCACACCTTCGTCTTCTGTGGGACAAATGGCAGCAACTTCAGAAGAATGATATTTATGACACTGCCAGGAAAGAAGGTTGAAAACTTTAGGTGTGTTGTGTGTTAATTCTGAATCCACTTTGTTAACACGATTAGCAGAGATTCTGGGGAAGGCCTTGGGTTTGAGGGCTTGGAAATGCTTTTGGTGCTTCCTTCCCCAGGACATCCTGAATAGCTGGAGGTCCCAGAGAGGGTGGACACTGCTGATGGTTCAGCTGTGGACGGTGGTGTGGAGCACCGAGGGCACAGGGTACTCAAACTCACCACGGTCCCCCAGACCCAGAGCCGACCTGCGGAATCCCAGCCTCCTGAGAGGGCTGTGGTCTCTGTAACAAAATACAGGATGAATATCCCCTTACTGGCCTGAAAAGGGGCCAGAATCCAACTCCACAAAAGCGTGGGTTTGGCATTTCTGCTGGAGTAGATTCTGTATCTGTGAGTTGAAACTGAGACTCGTGGTCTGAAGCACAGAAAGGTTGGCTGCCCAGGACCCCAGCTCTGCCCCCTGGGTCACTACTGTCCGGGGTTTTGGGATGGTTTCACTAAGAGACACACCAAGCTCACTCTGCCAGCCCGTGGCACTTTTGTCCCAGATATCTGACCAGCGACCTCAGTCCTGTCTTCACGGGCACCTGGCCACGTGGGCACTGCCCAGCAGTGCTCCTCACCCAATGAGCTTCGGGTTTCCTGCTGGCAAAGTGTCTCTCCATCTCTGTCACTAGTGGGTGCAGGCTTTTTTTGCCAGTGACCACCATGGAGGGACACAGCAGCAGCAGGGGCTACAGGACCCTGGGATCTGTCTCTGGTGCTGTGACCTGCATCCTGGTTGAGAAGAATCAGACGCGTCTGGAAGAACATGGGATATTCCCTGTCATTTGTGTTCTTCTGAGGTCGTCCTGAAGGGGAAGTTGTTTTTCCAGGTCCAGGGAGAATTTCATCTCTGGAGAGTGTTCCCCCTGCCCATGATTTGGGAAGCTCTTCCAAAGGCAAACACTTTCCTCTCTAAGACATAAATTTAATCCAGAAACACTTTGCTTGAAGCTTTTGCATTAATGGGAGTCCCAGGAAAGGTGACCAGGAGCAGCTGCCCTGTCAACACGGGGTTCTGCCTGCAGAGGCCAGTGCTCCACTCAGCAGGGCATGAGGGAGATGAAGGTCTGACGTCTAAAACGTGGTGTGTGTGAACTCTGCTGTCAAACAGCACCCTGCTGGGGTCCGGGTGACAGCAGGGCTGGAGACCTCCCCCAGTCCTCCCCCTGCCGCATGTGCACGATCTGCCGCTCTGACCTTGTAGTTCCCGGGTGAAGTGAAGCTCGGCAGTGTGTACGTTTTCTTAGTTGACATATAACCATTGCATACATAGTAATTTATGGGATATGTGATATTTCCATACAGCTGTAACGATCAAATTGGGGTAATTAGCACACCCATCACCTCAAACATTCGTCATTTCTTTGTGTAGAATCATTTAAAATCCTCTCTTCTAGCTATTTGAAAATACATAATAAATTTTTAACTACAGCCACCCGGCAGTGCTGGGGAACACCAGAATCTATTCCACCTACCGAGCTGGGACTTTGTATCTGCGAACTGATCCCTTCCCATCCTCCCTTCCCGCCACCCCTCCCGGTGACTTGTGGCCTCTGGGAGGTCAGAGCTCACAGATCCCATGAGTGAGGACAAGCCGTGTTCATCTCTCAACCTCGGGCCTACCCCACCTGACCAGTGTTCCCGGGCCTAGCCCACCTGACCAGTGTTCCCGGGCCTACCCCACCTGACCAGTGTTCCCGGGACTCATCCACATTGCCCTGGATAATAATATTTCACTCTCCTTCAGGCCGAATGACATTCCCTTGTGTACATGTACCACATTTCCTTTATCCGTTCATCTGCTGATGAACCGTGAGATTGGTCCCACCTCTGGGCTCTTGTGAACGGTGCTGCAGTGAATATGGACATGCAGGTCTCTTCGACCTCTTTCCTGGGAGTGAATACCCAGTAGTGGGGCTGGGGAATCCCGGAGGGCTCCTCTTGTAGTTTTCTGAGGATCTGCCGTACTGTTCCCCACTTGGCTCCACTGACAATGCACGAGCGTCCCAGTGTCCTCACGAGCACTTCTCTCTGTGTCTGTTTGATGACAGCCGTCCTAACTGGGATGAGATGCCATCTCTGCGGCTTTGATTTGCATCCCTGCTGCTGCTGATGATGATGTTCCTTTTCACAGACTTATTTATATTGTATATCTTCTCTGCAGTGATGTCTGTCCAGATGGTTTGCCCATTTTACTTGGGTTATTTATTTTTGCAGTTGAGTTGATTTCTTATGTATGTTAGATATTAAACCCTTATCAGATGAGTGGTTTGCATGAATTTTCTCCCATCCTGTGGGTTGTTGCTTGATTTTGTTGGCAGTTTTCTTTACTATTTGGAAGCTGTTTAGCTTTATGGAATCCCATTTGCCTATTTTTCTTTGATTGTTTGAGCTTTTAAGGTCTTCTCCATAAAAGTTTTGCCCAGATCAATATCCTGGAGCATTTCTCCTGTTTTTGTCTAATAGTTTTATAGTTTTAGGTCTTATATTTAAGTCTTTAATCCACTTCAATCAGAATATTGAAAGGGAAACATTTTGATGACATTGAGGATATCAAAGGTAATAGGATGACTGCTTTGATGGCCATTCCAGAAAAAGTGTTCCAAAATTGCTTTGAAGAGTGGGCTAGGCACTGTCACTGTTGCATAGACCCCCAGGGGAACACTTCAAAGGTGACTGGAGTGATACTCAGAAATGAGCTACGTAGCACTTCTTCTAGGATGAGTTCATGGACTTCATTGTCAGGCGTGTGAGCTGCTTCTCTGGAGTAATGTAGCTGCGTGGGTGTCAAGCAGCTCCCTGCTCTGGGCTGAGGACCTATGATAACTGAGGGGCTCTCCTGAGGTCAGCATCTCAGGTGTCCACAGTGGTGGGGGCCTGCTGGGGTCCTCCTGTGCACCTGTGTCCCGTGATGGGGCCAGCTGGCCCTGACCCAACTCATCTGGCTGCTCCATTCATTCCTTCCGTGCTGCCACCCTGAGTGTCTGTGACTTAGAGGGCTTTATAACTTCTGATTTCAGTTTGTCCCTCAGATGCTCTACTGGAAACACAGCTGTTCATTTGCTATTTGGTATTTGGTCCTTCTTTGTAGTGGAAATAGAGCCCCTCTTTTTAGCCATCTTGATGACACAACCAGTGATATGTCTGCTTTTCATCATCCCCAGGTGAGGGATTCTGTTCCATGGCTGAAGACTGGCAACTCTTAGCGCCAGTGTTCACGGCTGTTGGGAGACTCTGGACCAGTGAGCAGGACGGTGGAGGGCAAGATGAGATGTGTGTGTCTGCACACAGAGCAATTTCCCTGCTCCTCAGCCTCCTTGTTCCATGTGGGCCCTGACACCCTGAATGGTGTCGCCCACATGGGACAGGTCTCTTTACTCAGTCTACTGATTCAGATGCTAACCTCATCCAGCATCCTCACAGACACCCCCAGAAAGGATGTGTCACCAGCTATCTGGGTGCCCCTTAGCTCAGTCAAGCTGAAAAATAAAATAAATTACTATAGAGTTTACTAAGAAAAATTCAAAAAGATTATCTATGAAATGCTACACCTCAGCTTTTTAGGAACATTAAGATGTTTGTGAATCTCTAATTATTTTGTACCCACTAAATGCTACCATGTTCATTTATTTTCTCCAGAACATTTGTAGCAGCAGAGACAACCTCTCAGCACTGGGAATAAGTCTGCTCCTTCTGTTAGCCCTGGGCCTGACATTCTGGCCTCTGCTGGTCTCATGCCCATCCTCGTCCTTCCCCCACCCCATCTGTGTGGTGATGACTGTAATTCATGGGGAGCACGGCCTGGGCAAGATCCCAGAATCCCGTCTTGATGTCCCAAGAATCCACACGACATGCAGGGTGGGAACAAACAGTGCTGGGTTCCTGTCCCGGCGCACCTGGAGAATGGAGGGTGTGTCCACCTGGGTGGCAGCACCTGCCAAGGGTTTTCTTAGTACTTCTCTTGTCCCAAAGGAAGACCCCTGCAGACTTGTGCTTGTCCTTCATACAAGGGAAAATGGGTCATGATAGGCCACTCTTGTGAGTGAAAATGCATGTGGTTTTTACAACATTAACAAAAATAACAGCAAAGAAAGGATCATTCGTCAAAATGCAGTAAGTGTAAGTGATTGATGCAGTAATAGTCAGTGATTGATGAGGCAGCAGATTAGTGACAGAGTCTATTTCCTGACAACACCAGGAGTTTATTTCTTTGCTTAGAGAGCTAATGGGAATTTCAGGAATTGCTTTGAGACACTTATAGTCTTCTGATGTTTATTGGACGTGTTTATAAAATTCACATCCCATTTCTGGTGGAAATCATTTTCTTTCTTGATTTACCTCAAATGCAGAAAACATTATGTGAAGTTTTATGAAAATTGTTATACAAAGTTCTGTGCACGAATCACTGAATTTGCTACTTTATCACAACTGTTTCTGGAATTTCCCAACCTGTGTGGCTCCCAAAGGCCACTGGGTGTCCATCTGGCAGAGACGCAGGAAAGACTCTGGGGCATTGGCCGCTGGTCTGTCACTGAGCATTCCTGGAGAGCCAACATGGCATTCTCTGTCTCATCGACAGTGACAAGAGTGCTTGGATGGGCGCGTGTGTCTCAGCGTCTAGGCCAGGGTCCCAGCTTGGGGTGAACACCCCCCTTCCTCCTCTCTGACCCACACCCCCATGAGAACCCAATGTCCTGTTCACCTCTGGCTACTGACTCCAACAAAGTAAGTAACAAAGCCTGTTGCTTTCTTTTTAAAAGTATGGACATATTCACTACGAGTATTTATTATGTGATGTTCCCCACCAAAATCCAGGTGGGGTTCAAAACATTGCTGAGTGCAGCTTCGTGTCTGGAAGCCCTAAGCTGGGTGGAGCTGAGGTCATGTTTCGGCGTTAAGTTAGTTTTCGCATCATCTCCCTCTACAGCAGACACCGGTGGCCTCTGGTTAACACCAGGATCATTTCCTGCCATTCACACCTGGGGATTATGGGACCAGTTCTGCCCCAGGAGCAGACTGGATGATCCTGGGTCTGTACTTTCATGTTTGCTCCCACAAAACAGAGTGTTTGCTTTGCAGGGGGCCTGTGGGACGTGGCCGGGTCTGTTTGAGATTTCACAGAGATGGGCTGCTCCCAAATTGATGGACAGAGCAAGAATCTCCACAGAACGGCTGGGCCTCTGTATGGAGACTGCTCATCTCCAGGGGCCCCCAGCACACAGTAGGACGTCCTCTCAGGGCTTCTGTGCTTAGATCGCCCATCTCCAGGGGCCCTGGCTCACAGTGGATGTCCTCTCAGGGCTTCTGTGATGAGATCGCCCATCTCCAGGGGCCCTGGCTCACAGTGGATGTCCTCTCAGGGCTTCTGTGATGAGATCACCCATCCCCAGGGGCCCCAGCACACAGTAGGATGTCTTCTCAGGGCTTCTGTGATGAGACTGCTCACCTCCAGGGGCCCCAGCACACAGTAGGATGTCCTCTCAGGGCTTCTGTGATGAGATCGTCCATCTCCAGGGGCCCCAGTGCACAGTAGGATGTCCTCTCAGGGCTTCTGTGATGAGATC
>NW_003852621.1:1969038-1973905 GCF_000181295.1 Otolemur garnettii
GCCCACCTCCAGGGGCCCCCAGCACACAGTAGGACCCCCTTTTCTGTACCTGCTTCTTTCTCCTCTTGAGTTAAGAAACTATATGAGGAATGACATTGAACTTAACTTAGTTTGGGTGTCTCATTGCCCTCTCCTAGGGCTATCAAACCTGACTAGTCAGCTGACCGTGGACTTTGTATCCAGGAGAATATAGGAATAAAAAGTTCCAAGCATTATGGCGAGTCCTGGGGAGCAGTGAGCAAAATAGGAACCACTACTATCTGCTGGTGATGAATGTGCCCAGGCAGGAGCCCAGAGGCTTCGCATACACCATCGTGGCAGAGAAGTCTGGGGACATTTACAGAGGCTTCTCAGTGATAGTGGCCTTGTGAACATGAAGGACACAGGACACAGAGTGGCAAAGTGGCACTGTGCAGCTCCTTGTTACCACCTTGCCCCTGGGCCCAGTCTAGGCCATCAGCACAGCTCTCCACTGATCTTCCTAAGCCACAGGGATAGCTTCGGAAGCCCTGATCTAAAAAGAGCTCCTGTGATAGCAATTCTTGACACAAATACGTTATTTTGTATTTTTGTATTTGTATTTATGTATTTTGTATTGTGTATTTGTATTTGTGTATTTCAGATGGGGACTGAAACTTGGCAAATATAAAATATAAAATGGTATTTGGGCATCATCTTAAAATCCATGTAAATCTAATCGCCCTTTTCAGCGGCTTTTAATAATCACTGCAGCTCTAAAGAGACAAACGAGCGAGCCCTTGTGCACGTGGTGAGAGCAACAACCGACTTCCTTTGCCTGGTGGAATTTCAGCCTTTGTCCAGCGGGATTTTAGCCTTTGTCCATTCCAGCATATATGGGCCCAGGTTCTTTTAAACCAAGAGTTAAACAAAACCTAAGCTTCTATCAAGGAAAGCTACTCCTCATTTTCCAAAGGCTGGTGCACTGACCTGGTGATATTCCGTGGTCAGCTACTGTGGGAGGAAGAACAGGTGGTGGTTCTCTCCTAGAACCCACACACTGAGGTCGAGGGCTCTGCGGGACATAAGCCTGGTGAGCCCCATCTCTTTGGCAGTGGAACACGTTCTAGCACGAAGCATGGAAGACTCCACACCATGGCCTGTTTCAGACTGTGCACTGGGTCACAGCTTTTATGTTTAAATGCTCTGTGTGGAAAGAGCAGGGTTCACATTAGCTGTTCACAGGTTGGACATGATTCTAAAGGTTGGAATTCTTACATGAAGTGTTTTTTAAAACTTTGTGATTCTGTACTTGTGCCTTCCATGGCAGGAGATCAATCGCAGATTATACCCAAATGACTCTGCCAAAGGGTTTTTTGTCAGTTCTAAGCAATCTGCTTTCACCTTACTTTTAGAGACATTTACAATGTGTGACCATAAGCTTCCTTTATCATTGACAAAAACTTAGCTATTAAATAGAATGTAAAAGATTCAGCCCAGCCAAGGTCAAACCGCAGCAGGCTTTGACGAGGGCATAGCAGCCAGCTTTAGGGTCACCAGGTTTTTGACGTAAACTTTCAGGAATCCATTGAGTGAATGGACTTGGAGTCTTAGACGTACAGAAAAAGCAGAAGGAAATTTATAGGTTGTGTTATTTGAAAATTGGTGATGGTTTTGATTTAATTCAGAAAGTTGCATAATTTCAGAGTAGCCTTAGCACACAGAATCATTCACTATTTTTTTTTTTTTTTCAGTTTTTGGCCAGGGCTGGGTTTGAACCCTCCACCTCCAGCATATGGGACCGGCGCCCTACTCCTTTGAGCCACAGGCACTGCCCCAGAATCATTCACTATTTTTACAATAGAAGTCATTTATGGTGGTGTACCTGGGATATCTGAAACTCACTCCGCATCTTACAAGCTTACGGTTGTCAACTCTATAAGGTTATCTAAGAAATAGACTGCGGAAGCTTACAAAGGTATTCATGTTGACTTTTTCAGAATTAATAAAAATCTCTCTCTTTTTCATTCTTACTTTTTTCTTCTTTTTCTCCTTCTCTTCTTCTCCTTCTCCTTGTAACAGCTACAATGTTTTGTAACTTGGAATGACAAGATCTGCCCCATGTAAGACATTGAGCAAGGGGTGGTGCCCATAGCTCAGTGGGTAGGGCATAGGCCACATACAGGGAGACAGGAGGGTTCAAACCCTGCCAGGGCCTGCTAAAATCAACAATGACAACTCCAACAAAAAATAGTCAGGTGTTGTGGTGGACGCCTGTAGTCCCAGCTACTTGGGAGGCTGAGGCAAGAGAATTGCTTAAGCCCAGGAGTTTGAGGTTGCTGTGAGCTGTGATGCCACAGCACTCTATGGAGGGTGACATAGTGTGACTCTCAAAAAAAAAGACATGAGTAAGGGCCCCAGGCCTTCTTTGCCTGGCTAGCCCCAGACCTGCCACTAGCAGCAGGCTCCAGACTTGTGACACCCACACCTTTTTGGTCACATCTCATCTATCAAGGATGTGCAGGAGGTAGAACCTGTTACCATTTGTTACCTCTGGGATTTTGCACAGAAAAAATATTCTCCCTGAGTCCCATGACCTCATCTCAAAAACTTGGGTAGAAAGACACTTTTCTTGCTCAAAGACAGGGGCAAAATCTAGTGAAGCTCTTGTCTAGGTGTATGAGTATAATGTGATTAAGTAAATTAGATTAAACAAATTAGACTAAAGATATAAACAACTGGCAATTGGTCAATATTTTAACTCTTTATTCATCCTCTGAAGAACAGGTGGATCAAGAACAGAGTTTGTGGAGCTGAGCCCCAAGGATTCCATACCCATGCAGCCTCCTCCGAGGTCTGAAAAGTTCTCTCTGACCCACTCAGATGAATCCTGCTTCATCTAGGTCCACAATGAGAGAACAGGGTGGAGATGTGCTCCTCCGATGCCCGGCCGTGCTGCCATCCTGTGTCCTGTTCTTTCTCACGATCGAGCCCGTATTCACCAAAGGAAACGCCTTCCAAGTGCCACACCTGCAGGGCAGAGATGCTGTTACAGTGATGAGCCTGGGTTCAAACCTGATTGATTCTTCATGTCTCCCTGATACATGTTTAAACAGGAATACTCTGCAACCTCAATTCCTTTCTGGTTCTACACGGCTGCAGCCTGGGAAGCTGCATCCCCACAGCTGTGTGGCCATCACAGTCATGGCCAAATTCATTTCTTCCGAAAAGCTTATTAGCAAATCCATTCAGCATAGAGAGATTTCAGGAACGAATCTTTCTCATTACTTTTACTTTTTAAATGTTTTGTGATAACTAGGTAGGATTATGAACACTTCCCTTAGTAATTCTTTACATGGCTGCTGCCTGCCCAGGCTCACGCAGAGTGTCACGGACGCCTGAGACGAACGCCTATGTGGAAGAAAGAGTTTTGAGAGTGGCCAGAGAGAGGACTGGGGGTTTCGGTCAGTGAGAATTGTGGTGCATGGAGGTCTATAGAACACCCAGTAAAGATGCTGGCAGGATCCTGATCTCGGCACACCCACGAGGGTGCTGGCCCAGCTGAGTACAGCTCTGTGGGTAAGACACTCTGAAATTCGTGAAAGGAAAGGCGTGAGGCACTTGGAAATTTTAAAGTTAAAATTTGTCACATGTGAAAAACTAAAATTGGCAATGTTTTTCTGACTTTTTGCAGAATGCTGTTGCTGCCTTCTCAGATACTGACTTGGAGTTGCAGACACACATGTGGGTGGCAAGGCTTGCACTTTCCTGTTGGTGTAAACCTACAGGTGTTTGTGTATGTGCATGCGTGTGTGCATGTGTTTAAACGTTCTCGGCTGTGCCTTGCGTGGAAAGCCCATTTGTTTGTGCTCTTCTAGTTAATTGAAATCTGAGGTTAAAGTAAAAATATTGAAGCAAGACTCTAAGTGACGCTTGCAAAAAGACATGATTTCTCTATGCTATAAAAACATCACCTTTTGTTTGATGTTGTTTTGAATCTCGCTGTTTTGGGACATTTTTAATTTTTGAGTCAGGGTGATTGTGGTCAAAACAGCTGCTTGTGGGTGGCGCCTGTGGCTCAAAGGAGTAGGGCACCTGCCCCATATGCCAGAGGTGACGGGTTCAAAACCAGTCCTGGCCAAAAACTGCAAAAAGATCCAGCTGCTTGTAACTCAGATTAGTGCAAGAAACTACATTGGTTTTAAAGGTTAGTAAAATAATGACTTGCCACTAAATTTCCATTTAACGTTATTCCAGCATAAGCACAGAGCATCCGAGAGGCTCGCCCCCCCAGCAAGGGACTGTGGCTGCCCCCTGTGATGCTGCCTGGCTCCGGGTCCATGGTCTACAGGGAAGAGCTGGTCCTGCAAGCCTGTGTGGGCTCCACCAGGCCCATGCGTTACTCAAGACTGAGCACAAAGCAGGTGTTCAATAAATACTTACTTAGATGATTGGGGCAACCCCACCAAAGATTTAGTCCCTTGTGGTGCGTTTTAGTCTCTGGGGTATCCTTGCTAAGTGTAGACAGAAATGTATGTGAAAAACCATTGTGCTCGTCAATACTCTGTGAAGATTTTCTTTCTGCTGCTAAAGTGTTTAGTGACCATTCAGGTCCCATTTCTCCTTTGGGTGCTCCTGTCTCCCCAGCTTTCGGCCTAGTCTCCCCAGCTCTCTGTGGTCTCCCTAGCCCTCCGTGGTCTCCCCAGTTCTCTGTGGTCTCCCCGGCTCTCTGTCATGTCTCCCCGGCTCTTTGCCATGCCTCCCCAGCTCTCCGTGGTCTCCCCAGC
Organism: Otolemur garnettii; assembly: GCF_000181295.1. Lineage (NCBI taxonomy): Eukaryota > Metazoa > Chordata > Mammalia > Primates > Galagidae > Otolemur > Otolemur garnettii. The sequence continues at coordinate 1,973,784 of NW_003852621.1, forward strand.
TCTCTGTGGCCTTCCCAGCTCTCCGTGGTCTCTCCAACTCTAAGTCTTGTCTCCCCAGCTCTCCGTGGTCTCTCCAGCTCTCTGTGGTCTCCCCAGCTCTCGGCCTTGTCTCCCCAGCTCTC
>NW_003852621.1:1974555-1979836 GCF_000181295.1 Otolemur garnettii
TGTGTCTCCCCAGCTCTCCGTGGTCTCTCCAGCTCTCTGTGGTCTCCCCAGCTCTCGGCCTTGTCTCCCCAGCTCTCTGTGCTCTCCCCAGCTCTTGGCCTTGTCTCCCCAGCTCTCAGCCTTGTCTCCCCAGCTCTCCATGGTCTCCTCAGCTCTTGGCCTTGTCTGCCCAGCTCTCCGTGGTCTCTCCAGCTCTCTGCCGTGTCTCCCCAGCTTAATGTTGTTTCTCTCCTCTGCACCCCTCACTCGCCCTCATCAGTCCAAAGCCCCATCACCAGGGCCTGGGTGAGGCCCACAGACAGGACTGGGAATCAGCCAGGGCGAGCAGCACCTCTGTCAGAAGACATGACCAGGAGCCCCTCCCCGCCCCCACCCGTCAGCGGCTGTGAAACGGGGCCCACCCAGGGCGCCGCCTGCCCGCTCCTCCGTGCGCCCTGGGGACCCACGCCCGCCCGCGTCCGTCAGCTGTGCTGATGGGCGTGAATGGGGAGGATCCTCGCCTGCTTGCACCTGTCAGCACAGCTGACGGGCAGGGACAGGTGAGGGCCCCTCCGTCCTGTCAGCCCAGCTGACAGACAAGCACGTGGGCTCGGCCCCTGGCCTCTCCTGCTTGCGGGAGCTGCCCGGAGGGGGAGGGCCGGGTTCCGCTTGCCTGGCAGACTGAGGGGCTACAGCGGGGGAGCTGCGGGTCTCCACAGAGAAGAGTGATGGCCGGGCTGGTGTGTGTGTGTGTGTGTGTGTGTGTGTGTGCACATGCACAAACGTCCTCTTTTTTTGAATGTGAAAACCGGTCCCCAGACGCACATGGTGGGGTCACCGCTGAGCCCTAACGTCAGTTACAGAGATGGGGTAACAGTCATCTTTCCGCCCAAACTGTGTTGTAGATGGGACCTGCGCAGAAAAGGAGTTCAGAGACCAGGAGGCCAGTAAGGGCACCATCTCTCGTCTGGTCTTCAAATCTGTAAGAACAATACTTGGATGTCCTGTTCATACTGGTAACCAATACTAGTAACCTCACTCATCATCTCTTAGTTGGAAAAGAATGTGGCTTCCTCACTCAGTAGTTACAACTGCTTTTCTTTCTTTGATTAGTGTTTCCTAACCCCAAGTAAAATTAAATTAGAGGATTTGGATGTAAGTCTTAGAAGGAAATTTGTCTCCCTGGTAAGAAATGCTTGTACTCTGTCCAACACTCATGTGTGGGAGCCTCCACACAATTCCACATTTCCCTTAGCCACAGCTCCACGGAAGCCGAGCCTCCTTCCCGCAGGGCGGCTGGCCTGGGCCCCTGGTGGCACCTGGCTGGAATCTGCACAGGGAGGGGCTGAACCGGCCTTTTGTGACTATCTGGCCTGCTCTATGCAACCTACAAAAAGGGCTACAAAATGTTTTAATGATTCCAGGTAAATAAAACACTTTGTTTTGCAGAAACAAGAAATCCACAATTTGGAGGAATAAATATGAACATTTATTCCACCTCTATTTGTTCACATCAAAAACAAAGGTAATGGGCTTGGCGCCTGCAGCTCAAGCAACTAGGGTGCCAGCCACATACACTGGAGCTGGCAGGTTGGAATCAAGCTGGAGCCTGCCAAACAATGACAACTACAACTTAAAAATAGCTGGGCATTGTGGCAGGTGCCTGTAGTCCCAGCTACTTGGGAGGCCGAGGCAAGAGAATCACTTAAGCCCAAGAGTCTGAGGTTGCTGTGAGCTGGGACGCCATGGCACTCTACCCAGGGAGACAGCTTGAGACACCATCTCAAACAAACAAACAAAAACACAAAGGTAATCCCTTTCTTCACATGTCTGGAGAATTGGGTGTCAACAAGTCAAAATCAAACTGTCAGCAAAGTATAACATGCAGCTCTTTATTGTTCAGAAGATTGCTTTAAAGGAAGGATTTTTCTTTAATTAGGATCATCCTCAAAAATTCCTAATACATTCTCCTGAAACCACTGGGTAAAACTCATCAATAAGATCATATAAACTCAGAAATTTGCATGGAGAAATCTAAGGGTCAACTAATTTTTCTTTAGAACATGACATGAAAATACCAGTAGACACAAACAGTAGACCCTGATGGAGTAAATGTCTTCCTACACCCGAAATCCACCTGCCGTTTCCATACTCACAAGTCCTGGTTTTATCGTCTCAAGTTATTAATAAATACGGTGCCTAAGCCAGACTGTCAAAAATAAGGAATTTGCTGTTTTGCAGTTTTTTACTTTTTTATTTTGAGATGTACAGTAAGCTTTTTGATGTCACCAGCAGAGATTGTGTTGGTGAGTGTATGCACCACACGCCCTGGGGCCATGGAGCGTCATTTGTAATACTTCACTGGGACCAGGAAAGAGAAGCCTTTATTAATGCTAATTTCCTTTGTTCCAGGGACCCACACCGGTGTGACAGGTGCACACTAGTGGGCTGCTGTGGCCTTCTCATTTGGAGTCATAGATTTGTACTTACTGCCAAGGTCGGTCTCTGCTTCAGTACAGAATCCAGAAAAAGGCAAGTGAGAGGCATCCCGTGACTTCCTTGTGACTTTCCTCTTTTGCTCTCTACTGGCCATCAAATAGTCAGAGTACAGCAGCCAGTTTGGAGGCTCCATTCAGGAAAAAACAGAGCAACTGAAGTAGACAGTCTCCATGGAAAGAACTCAGAGCTGGCAAAGTCCCCTACAACACTGGGGGTGATAATTACAGACACTACGGGTGTTTCAATGAGGAAAGAGAAAGCTTGGATAGGCATTCCAGTATTGGAAGGTTTTCATAGGACAGAGAGATTAGATTATGGACTTTGGAGACAAGCTAGGGCCAGCCAATAAGTAAAAGTTACAGCAAAAAAAGCTGATGCTAAATTTAAACAGCGGTGAGTTCAGCGGAGCTCTTCGGGGGCGTAACATTCCGTAAGTGGTTGAAAGAACATTTCTCAGGAATATTGGAGAAGGGGATCCTTCCTTTGAGCTAGTAGTTCAAAGTGAGAGAATCTAAGTGCTTTTCTCTGAGGGTAGTATGATTCATTCACAAAGCCGTTTAGCATACTCTGGGTCAGAATGGAGCCAGAATCTCCCTGTTCATTACAGATCATTTGAGCCTTTGCAGATTCAACATTACGGAGGTTTGTTTTTAAACATAATAGAATAGATTTATCAAGTTTTCACATATTACATCCCAAGTTGATTGCATATTCAGTTTTAGTGGTTATCTGTCACCTTGAAGACAACCAGCTAATACGAAAGAAAAATGGAATGAGATTTAAAATGGCAAATTTTGACTGCCTGATAAATAAATATACCCTAAAGATTCAATAATTCATCACTTTGAGTTATTTATCTCTCTCAAAAGATTTCTGAAATCATTCTTTACTGTTTCGCTTGATTAATTCTTTGATCTCTGGGATGAAGATCACTTTTCTGTGGCCTCTGCGCAGGCTGAGTTATTGAAGGAAGAGTGAGGTGATGATCAGCTGACGTTGTGAAGCGGCTGCTAGGAGGGCGGCAACCACAGGTTTTATACTGAAATAAGCGGCAGGTGTGAGAGAAGGCTGGACCCTACTTCAGATGTAATTAACTGATAGAAATTTGTTGATAATTTGATACACCTGCAGGTGTACCTGTGGGGGCTGCTGTGGTGGGCCAACAAGCAGCCTCGCATGGCAGGTGAAATGCCTTTTTATACCGTTATTCTGCATAGTCCTGAGTAGTCAGCAAGTTAGCGTAATACAGAAGCCAATCATAGCGGTGAAAGCGGGGCTGCAGGGTGGGGGTCATATTGATTCATGAATCACAAGATATATCACAAGCACATTACTTCATCATCATATCATGAGGGTTACACAATTCAGGGTGGAGGGCCATGTTAACTTAAGGTACATTAACTCACAAATCATAAAATGAGGGGTACAAACAAGTATTGGGTAAGTTTCCGAGAACAACTCAGGCCCTTTTCATCAAGGGCTCAACCCCTCCCTGCATACTTCCTTAATCTCAGGCTGCTTCTTTACCCTTGAGGGAGCTGAGACTAAAAGGCTTAGGAGAGTTTCCTTTTCAAGGGTAGGGGGCCTGCTCCCCACTTGTCCTAGGGAGGGGGTCAAGGGCTGGGGGCTTCGTTATTACAATACTAACCATGGTTTCAAGGGCCCCAACTGCTAACAGTGTGTAAGCAGCTGATTCCAGGTAGAGCAGGGCCACGGTGCCGGCTCACATTGGAAGCACCTGCCTTGATTTCCTCAGAGTGATCTCCTGGGCACTCTACAGGCAGTGAAAACTGTGTGGATGGCTAATGTTTTGTGATGACCCCCAGGTGACACTCTGGGGTTCACACCCCAGTCTAATAACTAATTTGGGAAAGTTCATCTCCTACTAAACAAAGTTTCTATGATGCTGCATGGATGAACCTGAGGATTCCCCTTACACGAGGTCTGACACGAGGCATCTCCACTAGTCAGAGGCAGAAAATTGGGAGTGGGGTGTGGTGGCCGGGGTCCGGCAGAGGGAAATGGAAAATTGCTCCTCAGCAGATAGGAAGTCTCAGCCACGCGAGCAGAGTTCTGAAGATCCTTGGGGCATCTGCTGCAGTGGACAGCGCTGTGTGCAGCACTTACAGGATGTCAAGAGGGTGGGTCTCAGGGTCAGTGTTGTCATCAGCATAAAATAAAATAAAATGTAGCGTTTGTGTGTATTTGTAGGAACTGGGTTAAGGGCTGATAGTTTTTTTCTCAACATGTTATGGGAAAACTGGGCATAAGCTGTTGAATCTTTTTCAACACTCTTCAAACATTTTAAATAGGGGCCCAAAGCTTCATTTAGGGTGATGGGCAGTGAGCATCTAGGCAAGAGCTGGCCAATGGGAGCTACAGAGACCAGTCTGAGCAAGCACGACTCTGAATCATAAACCAGCCTCCTGGAAGCCATTTTTTTTTTCTCTTAAATGGACGCAACAGCCTGATAAAACAAACGTTCCCGGGCAGAGAAAGTGTCCTTTAAAGCAAAGATCAGGATGGAGCAGGATTGACACTGAGGTGCGTGAGCAGGTGGCTCCCTGCTGTGGGCGTCTGTTTCTTCTCCCTTGTTACTATAGACCCCGGGTCTGCAGGGGAGTCAGAGGCCTCCGGAGCAGGGCAGCATGATGGGGTGAGGACCTCCACATGGGTCCATATCTGCCCTTGAAATCATTCAATGGACCTGAAGGAATAAAGTTTGGAAGCCAGGAAGTATGGACAGCTGGCTGAGAAGCCAGTGCTCTCATTTGGGAGATGGCTCCCCTCCCTCCCTCCCTCC
>NW_003852621.1:1980348-1987308 GCF_000181295.1 Otolemur garnettii
CCTCCCTCCCTCCCTCCCTCCTTCCATCCCTTCCTCCATCCTTCCCTCCCGCCCTTCTGCTTCACCCTGCCACAGCAGGAGGGACTCCTTCTGGTGCCTGTAAAGAGAATGTCTGGTTATTTATAACAGCTCTACCTAAATTACAGTGCTTTCTATTATTCTAGAAAGAAGGAAAAGGGAGCGGGGATTCCCCCTTGTGAACTGCTCTCGGGGCTACAGGGGGAAGGAAGCCCCTTTGCCCCGGGAGCCGGTGGTGAGCTAACGTGCACTCCTGGTCTCAGGGTGGACAGAGGCTCACAGGGCTTCCTGAACTTATTGGCCCATGAAATCCTTTTTTCATGGAGTCCCTATTAATATCTCAGTGCACGGTATGGAAAACTCTGGTTTACTTTATTAATGTGCTTACCAAACCCTTTCTCCACGGATAAGGAAGCGGCAACCACCACCCTCGGTCAGCTCTGAGTTTATAACAAATTCTAAACTGGTGAAGACAAATTGGTGACATTCTGCCTTGTGACATTTCTCCTCCAGGATGTGAATGAAGGAACAACTGCCAGGACTCTCAAAGTGCTCCGTGTCCCCCTGTTCTGTGAAATGTCCACGGAGAAAACTCGTTAGCAGCCCAGTGATTTCATAAAACACTTCAAACTCTGTTTTGCTTTCTCAGGGACATAATGTGGCACAGAGATTAAAGTCATCATCATCATAATCCTGAAAAGTGTCACACAAATAAGAAAGAAATCAAGAACACAACCCAAATCCAAATAAACCTGCACACTTGTCTTTAGCTTAGAATTCCACAAATTTAATTGACATCAAATTGTTTTTTTGTGGGGAGGGATAATGCAGAATAACGTTCCAAGAACTCATTTTCTGGGGAACACTTCCAGAAGGGCTGACCTGCAGGTATCAGTTGAAACCTGAATGGAAGGCACAGTGGGCCTGGCCTCCTGCTGTTCCCACACTGAGGGGAGCTGTGGGTGGGACAAGGGAGGGGTGTTAATCCATTCTGCTCTTGGATGCTTTAGGAAAATAAAACAAGGCCTGAGATATGATTTAACTGCCTTTGTTTTAAATCAGCTGCTATTGAGCCCTGTGTCTAAGCCTCTATTTTATGTCTCCTCTTATCCTTCTCACAGGTGTAGGGGCTGTGGCTCAGCCAGGCCCAGTTCAGTTGAACTCAGTGGTGCCCCCCTAACACTCAGCACTGCCAGAAAGGGCACCCGCGATGCCCGGGATGTGTCTCAGGATAGCTGTTCTATTTACAACATAAATAAATCTGATCTTGGCTTAGGCAGCAAGCTGACATTGTTGGCTTATCATTGCCATAGATATGTTCTGGCTTTATTCACATATTGAGACTTTTAAAAATTATTAGTAAAGTAGTACACAAATTTTGTGATTTCTTAAGAAATAGTCTCAAAAAATTATTTCACTGGGCACTGCCAATGCACAATGGCTCCTTCCTTCAGGAAGTGTGTGTTGGGTTTGTGGAAAATAAACAAGTGAATGAATTGTCAACTACAGACCTTCCTGTTTCACGGATGCGGGGTCCACACTTTGACTTCCTTCCCTGGGCTCTCATTTCTCCCGTTTTTCCTGCAGGATATCATGGTGATTTCAGACGTCAATACGCTCTTTTCAGGGTGTAATTAAGTTTAATAGGTAACAGTAGCAGGGGACATTAACTGATAGCTAGAGTTATCTTTAAGACATCTAAATGATGGCTGATGTCATCACTACCATCATGATTAGTGCTAACAGGAGCCTGTAACAATACGATAATATCAAATATATTAATGCAGATATTTTATAATGTATAACCTAACTAAAAATAAAATATGTAGCTCTCTCATATTTATTTTGAAAGCTAAAGCAACATAAAATAGTTTATAATTTCTATTCACTTAATCTGTACTCCTCTCAAAATGTATAACTATCAAGAAAATAACTTCACAAAAATAATACTAGTGTAAGCTAAGCATCTACTATATATTGGAATTTTTCCAGTGATTATTTCTAGAAAGTGTAAGTCCTGCAGCTTTTTACAGATGACCAGATGGAGGCTTAGAGAGCCACTAAGGTGAAGCCAGGATGCCCAGTATGGCTGCCCTCAGGATTGATGGGGGATTGGGCTTCAGGACCCCAAAACGCAAGCTCAAGACCCTCAAATGAAGTTGCCTGGTGTTGTATATAATCTTCATACACAATGTAATGCTATGGAAATAGTTGTTATGCTGCATTCATATGGAAATTATTTTTTAGTCCCGTTTGCCTTTTTTTTTGGCCATGGCCAAGTTTGAACCCACTACCTCTGATATATGGGGCCAGTGCCCTACTCCTTTGAGCCACAGGCATCGCCCCCCATTTGCCATTTTTTTTTTTATTGAATGGTAACTATGTACATTAATGCACTTCTGCAGTACAGTGTGGGGTTTTCACACACAATCCAAAATACTTCCATCAAACTGGTCAACAGAGCCTTCATGTCATTTTCTCAGTTATTGTTTTAAAACGTTCTGCCATTTTTAATTGTGTTTTATTCTAATATGTTTGATTCACACTTGGTTGAACCCACAGATGTGCCACCCATGCATGGATATGGAGGGCCAGTTGTCTTTCACCAGCTTTCTGTTGTACTAGGTGCCCTCGGCAGAGTCTCTCAGGTGACAAGCTGTTACATATACCTAAAAGAAACACAGTAACTGCAGCATAGTGAAAATGGCTAATATCCTAGAATTTATTTAATGATCTTTTAACAATACAATCATATCAGAACTTCTGTTACTCCTTTTTAAATTGCATTTATAAAGTTGTAGAGACTGTGTTCAGTTGCAAACCTGTCTCCTTTTGTTGATGAATATACATTTTATCCATTTGGCCAAGAAATCACTAAGAAAGACATCAATACGCATACATGGGTGTTGTAAAATATTGTAAGTGGTAAGCTGTCTCCACATGCCACCTGCCAGACCACAGCCACCCAGAGGCTGCGGCAGTGCCATTGGAATGTCATGAATACCCACATGTGTGGTTTGCTTGAAGCCCTGAGCTTGACTGCGTTCCTTAGACTTCAGTCAGGACAGTGTGAGCGGCTGGTGCCCAAACGTGAGGGGCTCACACCACACGTCTCTGGGCCAGCTCCTCCCTGAAAGTTTCAGATGAAGCCAGGGGCTGGAGGTCTTGTCCCTGAGCCCTCGGACATTAAACCTGCTGGACTCCCTATACCATCAGGGTCTGTTTAGTGTTAATTCCTATTTATTAATAAAAAAGTGCACTAATTATTCAAGTGAAAAAATGCAAAACAAATTTTTGAAGATAAATGACTTGATTTATCCTCTCCCTATGAATCTGCTTTGAAGGCCTTCCCTGTTAACAGCTTGTGGTAACTGTCCCTGCCTGAGTATGACCAAGAGGTTGTACAAATTCAACAGCACACAGAGCAGGTTATCGCATCCTACTAACAATTTTTTTTTCTGTAGCTTCTACAGAAAAGAGATAATCCCCACATCATCTCACTGATGGCCTCACTGTGGCCCATCCCCAGCCCATAGCTGTGTGGCCCCTTCCTTTATTGGTGCACAATATTTATCTGTGTGGGTTGATTCAATTTATCCATTCCCCAGCCTATTTATAGATGCTCCTATTGATTCTGAATTTTTTAACTACCATACACACCACAATGTTTGTTTTCAGGTATTCTTACAGGTCACTGTTTATTTTGATATCAAATATATTTTGATATTTGATGCTACCAAAAGAAAGACGGTTCTGACAAAGGTCACACAGCTTTGTTTATGAATGACTCTCTTGTGGGCCAGAGTCATTTTGTTGTTGTTGTTTTGGGTTAATATGAGGGTATTTGCAAGGTAGAGCCCAAAGTCCTAGTTGTGGTTGAGCACCTCAGCAGGAGGTGTGCCATATACCTCCATACTATACCTGACAGGTAGAAACTTACAGAGCCCCCTCCCCACCATGCCCTTGAATTTGACAGTGATTTCCTCTGATGTAGACCTGTCATTGCTGATCTACTATTTTCAGATTAGTACTGAGTCATATGACGTTGGCTGGTCCATTCTTGAGATACTTTATATGGGGAATGTTCTCCAAATCCATCCAGGTAAATACAGAAGATGTGAAGTCTCCATCCTTTTGTGGCTGAGTAGTGTTCCAAGGTACACATATACCATAAGTTATTAACCCATTCATGGGTTGACGGACACTTGGAGTGTTTCCACATCTTTGCAATTGTGAATTGAGCTGCTCTAAACATTTGAGTGTAAACATCCCTGTGGTAAGATGAGTTGTTTTTTCTTCTGAGCACCATTTAAATCTCTACCAGAAATTTAAGAAAGTTACTATTTCCAAGCACCCTCATCTATATTGTATATTATTGCACTTTATTCTTTCTTCTCAGTCAATGGAGTTTAAAGATGTTTGATACCATTCACTTAACTTGCATGTCTTTAATGATGGACTCGGCATGTGGATGGCCCTTCCTATGAACTGAATTTCCATTAAACCTACTTCTTTGCCTTCTTCTTATCAATTTGTAGAATCCTAGTGATGTTCAGATTTTATTTGTGTGTGTTGCAAATATTGTTCCAGTATATCACTTACCTTTGACTGATTTTGCCATCTTTTAGTTTTTTAAATGTATTCAGATAGGTCTGTCGTTGGTTATCCTGTTTTCAAAGGCTCTTACTTTTTCAATAATGCAAATACCTCTCAAAGAATTCTCAAACTTCTCACGTATTTTTAAAGGTTTTTAACATTTTGTTTTGTACATGTAAGTGTAGAGGTTTAGTTTTTCAGATGGATAGTTAATTATGCCAATACCATTAAAAGCAACTCATGTCCCTTCTGAACTAAAACATCTGTTCTGTCACGCAATGTTTCTGTATGCACATAATTTCCATATAGACTGCCTTCTACTTTCCATCCTGCCAGTGACACACTTCTTTTCATATCAATGTCCTCCTGTACATTTTAAAATAGATTAAGGTAAGCACCTGTTCACTATGTTGATATTTTTAAATTATGTTGTCTGTTCTAAAACATTTACTTTCCCATAGTATTTTAGAAAGGTTAGGCTAGGCAAAAAGAAAACAGTTAACTTGAAGTTTTTTTAAAAAAAAAAAAATGGTTTTGAAGTTTTAATGCTTAACTAAGCAAAGGTGTATATCCTGCTCTTGAAAATCCCCACATGGGGGTGGATTAGTGCACCTTTCCTCCAGTAGATGGCCCCGGCATCCTCCAGCTGCACACCACCACTACAAAGGACAGCTTCTGCCCTTGCCTTTGCAAAAAAGGGAACAGAAAATTACAGACTGTCAATACACTCTCTGGCCCAGAGTTGCCCACATGGCCTTTCCCTAAGAGGAGACAGATTGCATGTAGGTGAGCATGTGGACTTCAATGAGCAGGACTGTCTCTTCCTCATACCTCGCCTTTCAAACAATTTTAATCAGTTAAAAATAAAAATTTCTTCTCAGGGCAGCACCTGTGGCTCAGAGGAGTAGGGCACTGGCCCCATATGCCAGAGGTGGCAGGTTCAAACCCAACCCCGGTCAAAAACTGCAAAAAAAAAAAAAAAATTCTGATTAAAATTATAGCTTACATGTAAATTATTTGAAAATGATTAATATTTTTTTTTCTTCAGGCAAGATTTTCTTCTAATTCCAAGACTAGAGCACAGTGGTGTCATCATAGCTCACTGTAACTTCCAACTCCTAGACTTAAGTGATCCTTCTGCCTCAGTCTCCCAAGTAGCTGTAACGACAGGTGCCCACCACCACATCTGGCTAATTTTTCTATTTTTTTGTAGAGACAGGGTCTCATTATCTTGTTCAGGTTACTCTCAAACTCCTGGCCTCAAAGATTACAATTTTTATGATTTTAAATTGTTACCGAGAAGAACAGTATTTGTAGCTGAGCATTATGTTATCTATTTGATGTTTTTCAATAAGACTTACAGTACGAATCTGTTATCTTTTCTGTTATGCTTTTTTTCCTAAGTACATTTTAGTTCTTGCCACATTAGAAATAAGGGATGATTTGCTCCATTTTCATTTCTGCTGAGCATTGAAAGTACGGATTAAATTATGGCTTTGTATATTTAGCTTATATCCAGCCACGTTACCAAATTTTGCTACAAAATTTTTATTAGTTTCTGAGGCTTTTTTCTGAGTTTACAATAATTATTCGCAGAGTTAATGAATTTGTCATTCTCCAGTATAGAAGCCAACTATTCTGTATTTCTTATTACCTTATTTAGATCCCCTTAACCACTTTGTATAATATTTGTGTTCTTTTTTTCTTTTAAAGATAGAAGACAAATACAGTAGAAATTCTCATGTGCATCTCCACTTGGCAATCTCCCTCCAGGCCTCTCTGGCATCTATCACTCATTGTTGATGATTCTACCTCCTTAGTATTCCCCACTCTTTCTCCTCTTCTCTCTTCACAGTGCTACAGTCGCAGGTCCTAATTTCATCATGTCGGCCAGATTATTACATACCCTTCTCACTGGCCTCTCTGACTCCATAATCTTGCCACCTCCCAAAAATCTAATGATGACTCCTTTTAAATAAAAACATTCTAAGGCTCCTCATTGCCTTTGAAATAAAACCAGGCTTCTTAGTATTCATTTTTCACTCATTGCTCTGGACTTTATAACGCTTGTCTAATTTTGAGGTTATTCTGAACCCCAAACTATAGCAGCATGTCACTGTGGGAATGTTCTTCCCCCTCTAGAAAAAGACCATTCATTCTCCATACATAGATGTGTCATCCTGTGGCATAACATGGACTTTTTTTCTTGCAAGAATCACAGCTTGTTGACTGAACTTAGATTTTTAAGACACCAATATAAAACCTCTGCTCGGCTCGACACCTATAGCTCAAGGGGCTAGGGCGCCAGCCACGTACACCTAAGGTGGTGGGTTCGAATCCCCAGCC
>NW_003852621.1:1987510-1994338 GCF_000181295.1 Otolemur garnettii
AAAAAAAAAAAAAAAAAAAAACCTCTGCTCACGTTGTTCCTGCTCCTCTCCCCTCTGGTTACTGGCGTGAGGAGGAGTGCATAGGATGCCCCGGATGATGCTTCTGTGAAGTTCTCAGTCACTTGGTGTAGCAGAGTGATATTTCTACACGTATGAAAAGACTGAAATAACTACTGAACTGAAAGATTTCAACATAAAAAAGTTGTATATTCCAGCATCAAGACAGTCTGGGCTTTGTGACAGAACAATAAAGTAAATGAATCTTGTCAAACTAGTCATTTAATTTTAATTTATAAAGATGATAGAAATGACTCAACTTATGGGATTAAGATTGTTAATACTACATGAACATACATACACTCCAAGCTTAACTTCCGTGTGTGTGTGTCTTATCTGTTGTTATTTATACATTATTCAACAAAAAACACTAGAAAATACTACTAGGGTAAAGTTGTATAAATTCAAACTTCTGTCTCTTTTTCACTTACATCCTGTTGAAAGCTCTATCCCAACCCCAGAATATTGAGGCATAAATATTGTTTCTCTTCTGTTCTTTTATTATCAGGAAGAGGAGGAAGAAAACTGTGGTCTCAGCAAGTTTGCAAAGCAAATATTGTCTGGTCTACAACACTCAGCTCCTCTTACACCTCCTTCTGTGCTTTCTGCAGTCTCCTAACACTCTGTTTGCACTGTAATTTTTAAGTAAGCATTTTTGTGTTAAATTGATGTTTTAAAATATTGCATTAAAATAATATTTGTCTTGATCACAGTTTTTGGTCTCTAATTAAATTTTGCACTCAAGATTAGTCCCTCACACAGGACATTTTTCAAGGTATATCTTCAGTAATAAAACCAGTCTTTAGCAAATTCAGAAAAATAAAAATTATACCATGTTTCTTTTTTCAGACCATAGTGGAATAAAAATAGAAATCAATTTCGAGGGATACTCTCATTAGCATACAAATACATGGAAGCTGAACAATCTGCTTCTGAACAATCCTTGAGTTATTGACAAAAATCAAGATAGTAATAAAAAAAAAATTTCCAAGACTAAAATCACCAGAATGTAACTTGTCAAACCACTGACAGACTATGCCTTCCTTCAACACAGCCTTCCCAAACGCTGCACTGACATTTCCAGCCGTCTGCGCTGCACTGGTTCCACGATGGAATTCCTATTCAAAAATAAAACCAATTTTTGACTTATCCATGGTTTCACAGAAATTGCTCTAAAATTTTTTTGAAAGATGATCTCAAGCTAAAACCTGTGTTTGAATGAATGAGGCTTTACCTTTACAATACAAATAAAACCAGAGGTGTCAAAGCAACACATCAAAGATATTTACTCTCACGTTTCATACTTAAGGAAATCAGACATATCATATTTAATAATCTCTTTTTTCTTTTTATATTAACTATTTCTCTTACTTGAAATATTATTATGCTGGCTGTCACCCTTTACATCCATTATACCCAAGGATTTATCTTCCCTTGGTCACATTAGGTCACATTTTCTCCAATTATTAACAATCAATGGCTTTTAAAAATTCTAAATATAAATAAAGGATTAATTATGCTTTGTTTATCTATGCATTTGTTTAGCTCACTGACGTATTAGATAGTATATCACAGAAATGTATTTGTAAATAAAAAATGGAGAAATCTAGTTCATTGTCGGTCATTTAAATTCGATCTCTACATTAGCAATTTAATTATAGAAATTAAAAAGCCAATGGACTAGAAGTAGAAAGAAAGACGGCATACGGAGGGCTGCTCTGAAACCTAGTGTTTTTATTATTTAATTTCTTCACTCCCTAACATTCTGTGAGTTGTGTCTTGGTGAATACCTTTCAGTAATCCTGTTTTTAACATGTCGGGACTTTCCCTCCACCAGAGCAAGCCTGTTAAATGTGCTTATATGTGGATGGATGCTTACATAGAATTTTTATTGTTTTGTGTCTTAAATGTAAACTTTTATCCAGCAAGAGTCAATTTTTGTAAGTGGTGAGAGGAGAGGGACCAGTTTCAAACTTCTACATGTGGCTAATCAATTCTCCCAGCACCATTTATTAAATAGAGAGTCTTTTTCCCAGTGCCTGCTTTCGTTTGGTTTATGAAAGATCATATGGCAATAAGTGGCTGGGTTCACCTCTAGATGCTCTGTTCTATTCTAGAGATCTAGATCTCTAATTTTGTGCTACCTAAGAGCAAACTAAAGCATCCAGGCAGCCTTCAGAACGGGAGACGATATCTGCATGCTACGAATCTCACAAAGGCTGATAAGTAGAATCTATAGAGAACTCAAACTAATCAGCAAATAATCCCATCTATAAGTTGGGAAGAGATACAAACAGAACCTTCTCTGATGAAGACTGACAAATGGCCAACAAACACATGAAAAATGCTCATTGTCCTTAATCATCAGAGAAATGCAAATCCAAACCACCCTGGAATATCACCTAACCCCAGTGAGAATGGTCCACATCACAAAGTCTCAAGCTGCAGATGCTGGTGGGGATGTGGAGAGAAGGGAACACTTTTGTACTGCTGCTGGGACTGCAAACTAATACAGCTTTTATAGGAAGAAGTATGGAGAACCCTCAAGGAACTAAAAGTAAACTTTCCATTAGATTCTGCGTTCTCATTACTAGTCTCTACCTGGAAGAAAAAGAAAATGAGTTTATCATAAAGACATTTGCACCAGACTGTTCACTGGAGCCTGATTCATAATTGCAAGACTTGGAATCCACACAAGTGCCCCACTCATGAGTGGACTGATAAACTGTGGTGTATGTATACCATGCAACACTATTCTTTTCATAAAAAAGACAGACTTTACATCTTTGGTGTTAACCTGGATGGAGTTGAGTCACCCTCTTCTTAGTAAAGTGTCACAAGAATGGAAAAAGCAAGTAACCAATGTACTCAGTACCAACAAGAAACCAGTAGGTAAGCACCTACATACCTACATGAGAGGAAAATAATTAAATTCAAGTGAGGAAAGTGGGGAGGAGGAGGGAGAGAGGGGAGGAGAGATGGGGGACTGGCAAGTTCTCGCCTGAAGTGCGCGAAGTGAGGGTGTTCAGTACAGTCTCTGGGTGAAGGGCTCAACTACCCCCTGAACTTTACCTTAGGAATGCAAATAACGTAACCTAATCACCTCTATCCTCATATTAATCTGAAATAAAAAAGAAATATTACAACTTCAAATAAAGACAGGATGAAGAGAAATACCTTATGCCTCTGGTTGTTCATCTAGGGAGCAGTAAAGAACCAGGGAAGTTTATTCAAAATACCAGGTAATTTGACCCATGTCAGACAGAGGGGCAGATGTGTTCCAAGCCTGACATCCCAGCTGGGTCTGTCTTTCCTCTCAGAGGGGAAGGCAAGGGACGCCGATGCGATAAAATTAAGCAAGAAAGGAACAAAGTCTTCTGCTAAAATTTCTGTGTCTTGGGGTGAGCTTGGCTTCTCGGGATTTAAACAGGGTGGTCACAGCTCGTTTGTGAAAGCTTTATCCTCGCCCGGGATGGGGCGCTGGAGATAGGGCTTCTGGGACCCCGGGTGCCTAGTGCCTTCGCTCTGTGGCAGGGAGTTCAGCTTCCTCCAGAGACACCCCTCTGAGAGGAGAGGGACCGGCAGGGCCTGGGCCCTGGGACTGCAGGTGTCTCCCTGGCTTCACCTGTCTCCCCGCAAGTTCAGATGACATGAGGTGTAAGGTGCTGACTTTACACACGCTCATATGTGCACCCTGCCAGCAGAACAGATTCCTCTTCAGATCAAAATTTCCCTGTTTGCATATGCATTTATTTAAGAATTATGCTATTATTTATAAGTTTAATGCAATAAATTAAATTCAATATGTACTACGGGAACAAGCTATGTGATTATTTAAATACTTTGGTAAAAAAAATGTTTTTGTATAATACTTATTTAAAATGGAAGGTGAAAGTATTCACTTTTGCACACAGAGTAACTCTACCATCACGCAGTTCACCTCTATATGACTTTCAATAAACCCGGGGCCTAATGAAGGTTGCTTTGAGCCTAACAGCTACTCACACTGAGCTCCACAGAACCCTCAGGAGCTGCCCCAGCTCGTCTGATCCTGAAATCGGCACTACATGCACCTGCCCTCAGACATGTCCCTCATGTCTTTTCCAATGTGTAATGGGTACTGATGATGACCATCCCCCTGCCCTGAAGAGCTGTCTATCCTCCTGTGTGCACCCCGTGACCTTGTGACAGGTTAAGTCGAGTCAAACTGGAGGATTTCTGCGCCCACCCAGAAGGGTGTCACCTGTATGGTTTAGGTACTTGGCTTCTTACAAATGTTTTAAATAAAATAAGCCTCTTTAAAATGCTGTCGTGTTTGCCCAGCATGTTTTAAGGTCTTCTGGAACATGCTGCAGGCCTCTGGCAGTCTCACTGAGAGAGCCCCCTTCCTGGCTCCTTGCACTCCGGGGTCTAGGCCAGCACCCCCTCCCCACAGGCAGTGCTCTGTCTGCGGGGGCACCCTCTGTAAGAGCCCCCTGCACGGGAGCCTGGATTTCCTCGGTGGGAAACAGCGTGACCCACCAGGATTTGCCCGATGGCTCCGGGGAGCCGGCTCTTGAGGAACAAAGTTGGGGGCTTAGTCCTCTAAGTCCCTCCCTCCAGCTATTTCAGGTCAGTACTAAGAGCATTAAGCAAATCACAGCCCTAGGGGAAGCTGGGAAGAGAAAGAGGCATCAATCTTCCCCGACTTAGGTCTTAAAAAGAAAAAGAAAAAGAAAAAATACTTTGTCCAGCGAGTCCAGTCTGCACAAACCTTTTCTGTTCTGAGTCCCTAAGCCCATAGTTGAAATTGCAAATGAGCACAGCCCTAGGCATCCGAGCGGCTGCAGGCAGGGCACCCTCTCTGCCTGAGTCTCGCTGCCTGGCATTCTACAAGTGATGATAACTGCCTATTGTGTGTGACCTGCCCCTCCTCACCCCTTCTGGGTCCTGCCTCACAGACCCTCCAGTGCCATCTGTGACACCCTCATTCCAGAGGTGGGTCAGCTAAGGCTGCTGTGATGTGGAGTTGGAGACCTGTCCCAGCACCCACAGGCCTGACAGCTCCACTGCGGACAAGTGCTCAGCTCCCTTCCTGGCCAGGCTTCTCTGCTCTCCCATCACCGAGTCCCGGACTCCAAGCTAGTCTTGCCCAAGAGGAACAGGTCCTGTCTATCCTAGCAAATAGTAACCACTAAGGTGTGTGACCCCCAAACCAGCTTCTTGCCTACTCCTCTCCCTGGTAACCCAGTTCTGGGGTCCCCTAATGAGCCTTGGTGCTGTCCTGCCTGGTCTTTGGGTGAACTGGTGGATGCCATTGCCCCACTATGCAAAGGGACAGGTGGGGCTGTTGTGTCACTGGCTCCGTGGCCTCTATTAGTGTCTGAGGCCTTCTGTTAGAAGTGATCACAGACTTGGGGGCTGAAAACACCAGCCATCTATTCTCTCACCATTCTGGAGGCCTGAAGCCCCAAGACCAGCTCTGAGCAGGGTCCCGCTCCCTCGGAAGGCCTGGGAAAAGACCTTCTGTGTCTTCCAGCTCTGAAGGCTCCTGGAAGTTTTGGCGTGAGGATGCCTTACTCCATTTTCTGTCCTCACATGGCCTTCTCCAAGGATGTCTCCATGTTCTGGGTTTCACATGACTGTGTTGGAGAGACACCTGTCATTGGCCCAGGGCCCGCCCCATCCACCTAACTAATTACATCCCAATTACTCTGTTTCCTGACAGGACCATGTGCTGAGGCTGCAGAGGGACTTTTGAGGATGAGGGGCCAGTATTCAACCCAACACCTTGCCTTGGAGGTGAGAATTAAATGTGCGATTCACTTGTAAACCAGACTGTGGCAATCAAGAAAACGATTGTAGGGGCAGCACCTGTTGCTCAAGGAGTAGGGCAACGGCCCCATATACCAGGAGTGGTGGGTTCGAGCCCAGCCTCAGTGAAAAACGGCAACCCAATCAAGAAAACGATTGTATTGCCACCAGCACAAACTGCTGGATAACGTTTACGGAAATTGGAGGCTGCACTGAGCTTTTAGATATTTACTTGGGATTTTTTTCACTCCTTTTTTTTTGTTTTTTTGTAAACTCATGTTTCCACAATTAAATTAAAATATTTTGATGTGCTATATGCAAGGGTTGCTATTTTCTTTTTTTCTTTTTCTTTTTTTATTAAAAAGAAAACATGTCTTGAAGGTTAACAGATTGGGAGATGAGGAAGGTGTTAGGAGAACCAAGATTTGAATGACTTTGCTTTCTTTGCCTTGGGGAACACCTCTGTCCCCTGCTCTGAATCAATCCAGAAGGAAATCAGACAGAAGAGGGGTTTTCCACCCACCCTTCACTGTCCAGATCCTGAGAAACTGTTCCTTAGCCTGGAGTTCCCTACGAGGGACCAGGAACTTTCTCTAGCGATGCCAACTCCTCGGCCCAAGGCGTCTTATCGCCCTCCCACTACGCAAAGAACCGCGGGGTAGAGACCCAGTCCTGGGTGGTCACCTCAGAGCCTGTGTCCTGCACCTGGACAAGCTCTAACCACGGTGGCTGCTGGAGCTAAATCAGTGTCCCTGGCTCACAGGTCAACCCTCCTGACCAGAGGCCACTTCAGGTTTTGTGAGGCATGAAGTTTAGACCACAAAACAATATGAAATTGTCTTCCTTTGCGTATTTTATGAGGACAGGAGATGAGAGGAGCACCAGGGGGATTCCAGGGGTGTGTTAGGTTTCAGGGAGGCATCCTGGCATCTGACCTGAGTACTGCCTCTGAGGGATTTCTCAGTGGTCTTTCTTATT
>NW_003852621.1:1995399-1997946 GCF_000181295.1 Otolemur garnettii
CCCGGCCTGCCCACGCCCCTCCCCAGTCTATCCTTCTGCCAGTGGACACGCCCAGCCTGCCCACGCCCCTCCCTGACCCTCCTTTCTACCTCCTCATCTTCTCTTTTCCCTTTTCCTTTCCCTTCCCTTGCTTGCTTTAACAGCCATGTTACTGAATATCCATTTGGGATTTGGCTTTGTCTAATTGCTTTTAATTGCTATCTTTTTGGCCATATTCAGACCTTCGTTTATTTTGTATCTTCTAGGAACTGAGTCCCATTACATCTAGACTGAATTCCTAAACCCAGTTTCTTACTAGTTGACCATGAGATGGTGCAGTCCAGTTGAATATCCCTGCAACGTTAGATGGGTGCTGGTTCAGACAGCTGCCTCCACGTCCTGCCCAGAATGTGCGCTACAGGAGCAGCACCAGCCTGGAGAGCCTGGGTGGGGCTGCGGGGCTGGCTGGCAGGTGCCCCAAGCCTCTGAGAGTTGGTTGACTTTACATGTCAATTTTCCCAGGGTGCCAGGACATTTGGGTGAATGGTGCTTCTAGGCGTATTGTAAAGGTGTTGCAGGATGAGCCACACATCTGAGCAGGTGGCCTGAGTCCCACAGACCCCTCTCCAACATGGATGGCAACATCCAGTCTGCGGACAGGGTGAACAGACTGTCCTGCTGGTGGTCTTTGAGCTGGGAGATCTATCTTCCCTGCCTTGGGGCTGAGACCCAGGCAAGAGCCCTTGGCTGATCTGGCTCTCAGGTGGCTTTCAGACCAAGACTGAACCAAACTGTTGGTTCTCCAGGCTTTAAACTGCCAAGCAGAACCTGGGACACCTGATCCTTCATAAACATATCAGTCAATTCTTCATAATAAATCTCTTTCCACTGGGTTCATTTTCTCTGCAGAACCCTGACCAACACAATCAAAATATATAAAAAAAAAATAAGTCATCATCATTTATTACTGAGTACAAAGTGCTTTTTTTATTTTTATTTAGGTATGTTATAGGTCACTTTACCAATCATTTACAGTTATAAAAATAAGAGGATACTAAAAAATTATTAGAAATTTTAAGAAGAATTTTAATATAGAAAATATAATTTTTATTTCACGTTTTCCAGGCCTGAAGGTCTACATATCTAAAATGGACAACGTCCTCTGACTATGCTATCTGCTCATAAATCTTCTTATGTAATAAATCTGAAAAGCAACTTCTTTGTAAAAACTAATTCCAGTTTCCAAATAGTCTTCAATAATTTTTAGTTTATCATTATTTCAAGTTTTATTTTTGTACTTGTATTGACAAAGCACAATACTTAATGCGTTTTTTAAAATTATTAACAGTTTTTCGTTTTCTTGAAGAGACAGGACAGCTGTCTAATTCACTCCATAATTGCAGATAAAGTTCACTTTTACTTTAATTATCACTAATTAAAAGAATAAACTCCATGGAATTTTGTTTCCTTTTTACACCATCTACTTCCTTTCTGTGACTTGTGTGCCCGACTACATTTTGTCCACTGAAGACCCATAAATAGTAGGTTCTGTTGCACAAACTTCATAACAGATTCAAGAATGCAGCCCTGTCTGTTCAGCAAAAGAGGAAGGTGTACCTTGTTGTCCTGACTGTATAACGAACTCCCTCCTGTTGGCTGCCACGTGGGTGAGAGTGTCATATTCCTTCTTGTCTGTTGAAATGTATCACTGACATAAAGATTCTTGAGTTTGAGTTGAGGAAATGCATCTGGAACACGGACACCAGGCTCTGAGATCACCATTTCACTCCCACGGTCAGAAGGCAGACAGCTGGTATCCCTGTCGGGGCGTCAACCTTGTTATTGGTCCAATGATCCTGAAATATTTTCTACTTTCATTTTTTCTCTCTACATTATGGGCAGAAACTGAAAAATTCTATATTTTTAAACATGCTCAGTGAAACTAAACATGAACCACAAAGAACATGTCCCAAGTTGTCATAACGTCTTCTGAGTTACCATTAATTTCACAATGTTTACTATTCCAGGTCCTTTCATCATTCCTCTCCTCTTAGTGTTTGTTTTGTGAAGGAATATTTGAAAATAATGAGTAATGATGAACTATTTCCCAGAATTTTAAAATTGTAAAATACTTTAAGATATAGGGAAAAAGTTATTAAGATCCCAACTTTTATCTTAGACTTTATAAAAAATTCCAAAGGACCCAATGGCAATTACAAGAAAAAAAATTATTTTATTTTATTAAAAATGCTACCATGAGGACAAATACCATTTGTTTATTTACTTTAAAAATTAGGGGTTACAAGAGTTTGTGGTTCTGTGGATGAGCCGTATCATGCTGAAGGCGGCCTTCAATGTGCCCACCCCCAGAAGAGACCACCTTTTAAGCAAAGGTACGTCTTTAGCTCTCACCGCCCTCTCACCCTCCCCTCTTTCCAGTGTCCATTCGTGCTCTTTGTAGCAACCTACATCCCTCATTTAATTCCCACTTACCAGTGAGACTGTGTAGGATCAGTTTTTCCTCTCCTGAGATAGTTCACTTAGAACAATGCTCTTCAGTTCCCTCCA
>NW_003852621.1:1999270-2002161 GCF_000181295.1 Otolemur garnettii
GCCCCAGGCTGAGTCGTGCTCCCTGGTGTGTATGTGCCCCATTTTCTTTTCCACCCATCAGTTGATGTGCACTAAGTTTGATTCTGGCTCTGCGGGATTGTGAATTGTGTTGTGATTGACACTTGGGAGCAGGTGTGACTTCCCTCCATGGCCAGACCTCCCGAGGGGGACACTGGATGGACAGACAGGTCTGGGTTTAGTTCCTTCAGGAATCTCCATCTGCTTCAGAAGCAGTTACACTGAGTGCGTTCCCTCCGACTGTGTATACCAGCTCCCTTTTCACCACATCCATTCCAACATCTATTGTTTTTTGACATTTTAATGATGGAAATTCTGACACTGGGAAAAAGACTCCCCTCTTCAGTAAGTGGTGCTGGGAAAATTGGTAGCTACATGCAGAAGAATGAAACTGAATCTCTACTGTCCTCACATACAGAAATTAATTAAGATGGATGAAAGACTTAAATGTAAGATCTGAAACCATAAACATTCTAGAAGGAAACGTAGAAAAACTCTTCTAGACATTGGTCTAGGCAAAGAATTCATGACCAATATCTGAAAAGCAAAAACAGCAATTACAAAAGCTGATGAAAGGGAGTTAGAATACAGACGACGTGTTTAAATAAAACTCTGCTAAATAATAACAGGGGAAAACATTAATCCATGCAAACTTCTCTAGAAAACCTCAGAACTAAAAATGTGTCTTCCAACTGCAGACAGCTCCCTGGGGGCTGGAGATCTCACCTCCCACAGTCGCTTCCATTAAGACTAGAAATGATGTCCCCATGTGAATCATAATATGTAAAAATTTGATAATTACTGAAAATAATCAGATCCCCACAATGCCATCAGAGGGTGACAAATGGGCACTATATCCTAAAATCAGATTTAATAGCCCTAAAAGGAGGATCCTTGGTGTCAGTGACAGTTGCTGAGTGTGAGGCAGTCCTGAGCCCCCAGCATGCTTCTGCTGTCCTAGAGGTCATCCTGAGACCCGGCCTCTGCTCTGCTGGGTCTCCTGCCCTTTCTCTCTGCCCCACAGGCAGGGCAGCCAACCCACACAGGGGGCTGCACATGCAGATCAGAAATACCTACCTTCCTAGGACAGATTTGTTTCCACTTTGAATATAATTTAAACAAAACTAGGTTTTTGGCTTAAATCTCATAGATTACCTAGTGTGCTTATTATTACAGCCAATGTCAGTAATTTGACAAAAAGTATATTCTAAGTTTAGAAAAAACCTTCATCCTATTTCCTAAATAAGTGAAGCAAGGTAAACAAAAGATGTTTTGCTGATGAGAATTCCTTGCTCTGTGCCCCCTGACCCCAGCAGGGAAACCTAAGTGAGGTTGAGCTTGGCAGTCAAGGTGCTCAGGACACAGAGCCAGTGCGACACCTGCCCTGCCCCGGAGGGCCCCTGGGCTGCGAGTGGGAACTAGCAGAAGAGAATCTTTTCCAGCTGTAGCAGAAGACAGATAGTCTTATAGGCCTGGAACCTACCTACGTGCCAGACTGCAGGTGCACACCTGCTCCAAAGCGACAAAGGTTTCAGAGCTTTTTTATCCATAAGTGGTTTGGGACAAGAAAATAGAGAATTCGACCTAAATATGCCAAAGAGTGATTCTGGGCGGCTCCCCCACCCACTATCAAACACTGCTGGACCCGTCTTGCCGTGCCCAGGTGATGCTTCTGTGGCAGCTGCTGCCGACACAGTCAGTTCCCCCTGAATTGCTTCTATGAAGCAAAGAGGAAAGAAAACAAACAAACAAACACAAAGCAAATCCGATTCTTTTAAAAATAGTTTTAAGGGAGCCTCTTTCAGAGATTCTTGTTTATCCACATAAGGTCAAGCATTAAGACTGTCTTGCCAAATGTATGGTCTTCAGGAATGAATTAGTGTTCCTGGAACAGATGACGTTAGTATCAGGGAAACAGATTTTCTGGCAAAGTAATGCCATGGAGAGGTAAGTATCATTATTCTAAAGGGTGAGAGGCAAAGAAAAACGAGCCCCAGTCCTGAGGATCCAGAGCGGGTTTCAAACACACTAGCACGAGTTGTCCTTGAGACGGCACCTCCTGTGCTGTGTACTCTACCCCAAACATCCCTGGATGATAGTGACACTAGAATCAATATTGGCTTTATGTAAAATAAAATCGGGCTAACATTTTGGGCAATTAAAAGATGAAACATGTAAAGCTTATTGAAATAACAGGGAGGATTTTTTTTTTTTTTTTTTTTTTTGGTCTGTGTATTGAGTGTAACAGCCACTCCCTTCAAAATACGGGAGAAATGAGAGGCTGGAGGGAATGTCACTGGAAATTGGAGACTTACCATATTGGAAAAAAAAATCCTGTGTCAAGCTGGAGACTTTGCTCATAACATGTACACAACCACGTACCTTACGGTAAACAGAAAACTACCCACAAGAAATGATTAGCCAGATGCAATGAGTTGGGGATTTAATTTCAAGATGAGTAATATTACATACACTGGGTTTTTATGTAACTTATCTCTTTTGATAAGCAAAGAACAATTCATATTACACTGTCATTGAAGTGAAATCGTAGTGGATACTGCCATTAATAATTTTGATATCTTCAAGATTGAAATAATAATGAGGAGGTTGAAGGTCTTTCAAAACAGAGGGACTAGCCAAGTACTTTCCCTTTATGGTGTTTACAGGGTTCATGGACTAGACTTTGACAAGAATCAATACGGTTGGCTGTGTAAATAGGTAATTTATCACATCATATAATAAACTAATATATAGGCATCAAGTTACTATGCTAACCATTCATATTTTTAAAATTTGAGGTTTATACTTAATAAATTATTATATGACAAATGTGAGATTCAGAATGGTCCTGCTCTATTTGTTTTATTTAAAAA
>NW_003852621.1:2004478-2011673 GCF_000181295.1 Otolemur garnettii
GCCTATAGTCTAAGCTACTTGGGAGGCTGAGGCAAAAGAATTGTTAAGCTCAAGAGTTTGAGGTTGCTGTGAGCTATGACACCATAGCACTCTACCCAGGGCAATATAGTGAGAAAAAAAAAATCAATGATTGTGGCTGTTACAACAAATTACCACAAACTGAGTGACTTACAGCTACAAATGTAACTTTTCACAGTTCTGGAGCCTCAAAGTTCCACATGTAGGGATTGGTAGGGCCATGCACCCCTGAAGATTTGGGAGTAGACATCTTTCTTGTCTCTTTCCCCTCTGGTGGGGGGTGGCCACCCTGGCTGCCCTTGGCTAGTGCCACTGTAGTGGAGGATGCCTCCCTCCCCCCACCCCATGGTCATGCCCTGACCTCTGGGTGTCTGTCTCTTCTCTCTTAGAGGCACAGCAGGTGTGGATTAGGGGCTGTCCTACTCTGTCTGACCTCATCCCTCACCAGTTGCACCAGCCCAGAGACTACTGCTACATAAAGTCACTCTCTGACGCTTTGGGGCACATGATCCACAGGGAACTGCTCACCCAGCTTGTGAGCCCCTTACAGCCAGTATGGAAAGCTTGGGAACAGAAGAAACTTTGACCCTGAGGATCCCACCCCGTCAGTGTCTCTCCCAGATAAAACTACAACAATCCCAGGCAAGCTGAGACAGCTGGTCACTCTACCTGGGCCATCAGACATAATCTCTGTTGGGCCCAGCCTTGCTCTTTCTACAAGGAATTGGTTCCCTCTCTATCTGACTCCATGCCCTAGGTGGGTACCAACATTTTGTTCTCTGCCATGTTCTGCCCCAGAGACACATCACAGCCAAGACCACCTGGGCACTGGCCAAAGCAAGGGCAGACAGGGGCCAGCAGTGGACACTGTGCAGTGCTGAGGAGGGCTAACCTCAGCCTGCACAGCCCAGTCTCAGCCCTGCACAGCTGATCCCTGCACAGCCCAGCCCTGCACAGAGCTCACATGCAGCTCCAGGGCTCACTTAAAGGCCCATGGAGGCCTGGAAGGAGCTCTTGGACCCACCAGCTTGGGAAGTCTACCTCAAGCCATCTCACTGCCACTGTGTCCCGGGACTTCTTGGTGCCCTTGCGCTGGTGTCAAGAGCTCAGATTCCCCAGGAGAAGGGCTGTGGACACTTCCCAGATGCCTCTGGCCTTGGTGCACGGTGCGTTCCCCAGGAGTAGGGCTCAGGAAACCTATTCTGGGAGATGTGGTTTCTGGATCCTGCACTCTCTGTGGCTACGATGTGCTCCTGAGTCTGGAGGTGAAGTCAACTGTGCAAGGAATGAGGGACAGCAGAAAAAGGTGGCTCCAGGTCTCCCCACAGGGCTAGGCCTACTCACAGGCATTGCGGTTCCCATGGTCCTAATGTCACAAGCACAGGACACAGCTTGGCCCTCAAGCAGCTCATTTGCTCTCTCTCATTGGTGTTTTATAAACTCCTATCCCAGTGCCCATGACCATGTGTGCCTATGTGTGTGTGAATGTGGATGTGTGTATACATGTGTGAGCGTGTGTGCATGTGTATGTGTGTGTGTGTGTATGAACGCTCATGCTTCATACAACACAAGAGTGACCTTCAAGCCTCAGAGCAGGAGAGAAGAGAGGTGGGAGTAGGAAGTGCAAAGCTGTGCATTCTCCTTCCCCCGCACTCCTGCCTCTCAGGGGCTTACATGGGATCCCTCAGCCTAGAGGTCTGGACAAAACTTTCACCCCAACTCAGGTCCCGTGTGAGCCTGAGGCTCTCAGAGGGCTGGCCAAACTCATGTTCTGTGCCTACTTTTCTGCATATAACTGCATTTTCTAAATTTAGAACCTCCTTCAGAGATTTAGATAAAGACAGCTTTGACATTTTTGTCTTAATTGTCTCATTTCTGCTAAGTTGTTTAAAACACTGCAGTGAAACACCGCATACAACGGCTGAGGGAGCCGGCTAAACCGACACTGATATAAATGACTTTGTCCTTTCAGGGAAAGCCTAATTATTGAGGATTAAATACTCTTCTACTCTCTAAAAACACTGAGCTGATATTCAGACAAATTCTCAGAACGTTGTGACAATAGGTGACAGAAAGTGGAGCCCATTCCTGTTTTCTTCAAGGTGTGCTCTCATTATAATGTAGATTCACAGTTAACCTGGGTGGGACAATAACAGAGATAGCTCAGCAGAGTGCAATGCAAACAGAATATTCTATGCAGTTAAAAATCGATAGATGTTAGCCAGCCTTATGCTAATGCACTACTCAGATTTGCTATCCATCTCTTGAGGGTTTGAGGAAACTGTAACAGCCAGCTGGCACCTGAAGGAAGGGTCAGCTCCCTCCCGGCCCTCCAGGCCCCTCCCTTCAAACACTCAGTGACCGGTGGAGCTGGCGCTCTCAGTGAGGAGGTATTGATTTGAGGACATATTTGTCCTCTCTGTTCAGAAACAACCCTGAATCCGAATTGCAGGATTCTCATAATTGGATTCAGCATGTTTTGTATTAACTAATTAGGACTTTTCCTTTTGGGGGCCTGCTTCTTTTCGTCTGCTCAGCTATTTTAATCCTCTTTATTCCGTGAAGCTAGAATGTAAGATTCATTATTTTCTTTTTAAATATTTGACGATGCACTTTCAGCTAGATCAGGGTGACTGGAGATACATTAAAAGAAATACTAGTCTAATTCCTCTCTACCCCATCTGAGGTTCATCCTGCCAACTCGGCTGGGAAGCTCCCCTTCCCCTGGCCTGCCTCTCACACCACACACACACTCA
Source organism: Otolemur garnettii (assembly GCF_000181295.1). Classification (NCBI taxonomy): domain Eukaryota; kingdom Metazoa; phylum Chordata; class Mammalia; order Primates; family Galagidae; genus Otolemur; species Otolemur garnettii. The sequence goes on from NW_003852621.1 coordinate 2,007,253, forward strand.
TACATCCACTCATTTGTGTACATAAAGGCTTCAATCTGATCTTTAACAGATAATCTCATATTTTATTAACATTGTATCCTGGTTGCAAAGGAGATGGCTGTTGGTGCAACTTGCTTGCTGCGCCTCTCAAATTAAAACAATTATGGAATGGTTCTATTCACCTCAGCATTCCAGAGGCATCTACCCTAGGGAAGCGCATTTTATCTCTAAGAAGTACTAACTCCCTCCTGCACTTACCTTCCCAGGGTCACGAAGCCCAGAGCTTCCTTTGAAATCTCCAGATGGCCTGAGCTGGGCTCAGCTCTCAAGCAGGCAGGGAGAGAGCCCTGGGTGGGGCAGGCAAGGGATAGAAGGGCCACAGATGGACTGGACAGGCCAGGCCTGGGGGCAGCAGGCAGGTGAGAAGACCACCAGCTCGGTGACTACACAGAGGCCAGGGCTGGGGACGAGGGGACATGAAGGCTCCTAGACAGGGCAGAGACAGACAGGGCTGATGGCACTAGTGGAGGGTGACACAGACCAGCCAGCTGAGACCACCTGGTGAGATGTACTGAGGACTTAAGAGAATGACAATTGTCAACACTGACAATATAAGGTCGTTAATCCACGCAGATTATATTCCTAGTTATTTCCTCATAGTTCTGGATCAGTGCTCACTCCCACTGAAATCTAAGAAAACGATTCCATAGCATGAACATCCAGATACCCCAGTAGCGAGTGGCAGAGACCGGTGTCCGGGGGTCTGTGGCTTCCATTTTCCTTCCAGGACCAAAAGCTCCTTCACTGGTGAGCTGTGAGCACATTCAAAAGATGGCCCTGCTTTCATTTTAAAAGCCCCCAATAATGCACATTTTATAATCAGAAAACTGTAACCTGTACACTTGTACAGACAACAGAGAACGTGGGTTTCCCAGTCTCCTCTGTGGTACTTGAAGATGAGACAGAGCTTAGAGCTAAGGTTAGTACAGGATAAAGTTCATGGTGGCCGTTACAGCTATGGTCAGGGTTAGGGCAAGGCTGACTGTAGGGAGGGCAGGGTTAAAGTCAATGTCAACCTTAGGAAGACCCTGCCTGTGCATTCTGAGATGGGGCTGAAGTGTGATTAGCAGAGGGCGCCCTAGATGCTGCTGTCTTTGGTAACAGTCTGAAGAGAGAAGCGGTGTCCACGCTTGGCTTCTAGACAGCAGAAGCATTGTACTCACTTCCAAAAATCCATGACATAATAATTTAGTATTTTGTGTGGCATTTTCCTGGTTAAGTGCAAATAAAAGTCTGTTAGGTGGAAACCTCTCCAGTTTGCTGACTCTGCTTCCTTGTGGCCTTGGCAGTGACGGATCTGATCTATACATTTCTCCTCTTGGCACAAGGTCAGGGTGGATTGGCTCCCACTCCCTGCTCTTCAGCCCAGACTCCTTCCCTGGAGAACCTTCTGTGCTGGCCCAAGGCCTCCGGCAGCTTTCCAAGCAGCTCTCGGAGTGGATCCCGCCATGTTGGGGGGGCCTCACGCATCGGGGCAGCTGCCCTTGCCCTGCCATGTGTCTTCTGTTCTGTCTCTCTCTGAGTCTGAGCAAAGAGGCACAGGACCCCATGATGTCCACTCGTCAACTTGCACTGTATGGTCACAGTGGTTGGAAGAGTTAAGTCAGATTGAGTCCCGATGACCAGATACCAGGGGACAAAGCATCAGGCAGGTACTCAGGATCACCTCCTCCATCTGTCTGCAGGAACAGCCATGTGGACACCTGGGCTCAAGGCTGCACCTCAGCCATGTGCTGCAGTGATGCCCGTGCAGGTTCACACGTGTCTGTGCGGCCTGTGTGCATTTGTTTTCTAATAATCACGGCTAGACCTGGACATCCAGGTCCAGCAGCTCATCTAGAACGAGTGCAATCACCTCGTTGCTAAGCACTGCTGCATGCACCTTTGACGCACCCCCTTGGGAAGCTGTGCACCAACACCAGGGCCCGGTCCACCTTCAAAGCAATCTGAAGCTCTTTTTCTGGAATGGCTATCACAGCCATCATTGTACAGCACACAAAGACACTCAACAACAATAATTGACCCCACTCAGCAAGACACCACCCCACATCGACACAGACACAGCTGTGGGACACTGATGTACTGAGATTGTGAAACCTCACTGAGCTGTCTGTACAGTGCTGCCAACATGAGGGCATGGGGGCAAGTTCACAAACTCAATTGTCCAACCTTGTACAATGACCACTCTGATGGCCCTTCCAGGCAGAGTTCCAAAATTGCTTTGAAGGGTGCTGGTGTCTGTGCACAACGTCCCCAGGGAGCCCTTAGAGGGTGACCGTGTGACGTGCAGCATAGGGTGACCGTGGTGACGTGCAGCACAGGGTTAACACTTCCTCTAGGATGAGCTCCCACTCTGAACTGCCTGACCTCACGGTTCCGCAGAGGTTATGTTCTGGGCCTGAGTGCTGAGAACCTGCTGTCCACTCACGGTTAGAGGCGGGAGAAGGAAACTTGCAAACTCAGGAAGTCATTTGCCAGGCTCTAAGCCTCTCCCAGTTAATGTGGGACAAATTCCAACAATCTTCGTTGTTCCTCTTCTCTCAGCTGTGAAATGGGGACAATTATAGATGCCCTTCCGTAGGATTGCTGTCAAGTGTAGGCAGAACGAGGCTGCAAGGCGCCCGCAAGGCGTGCAGCGCGGAGCCAGGACTCTCACCTCCAGCTGGCTCTTCGGGGAGGGAGTTCCTTATCTGTGTCTCCCAACTTTTTAAGTGACCTGTGTCTGATGTACCTGGATTTTACCTATTATTCTTTCTACCATCTTGAGAATATGATAAAACTGATAAATAAAAACCTCATTCCCCAGCAGAACTCAGTGTGTAGCCCATTTAACAAAATCTCAGGACAACCAGATAAGAATAAAGGCCTCAGAGCAGAGGCTGGGGTGGCTCCACGGGTGGTTTAGGGAAGGTTTAGTAGCCCAGCTCTGTGCTGATGGGATGCCTGGCCCGCCGCTGCCACTGTGGACCCTGACCTGACTGGATATGACTTGGGGTGTGGCCCATCTCACCCGGTCGTTCAGGGCCCACTGTCTCCTCCTATCTCCTAATGTGGCTGGCTCTCCACCCTGCAGCAGGGAAAGATTGGACACCGTCACTCCTTCCCTGGGCCTTGCTGTCCCCTACAGCTTGACTCCTTCCTGCCCCCGAGCAGGGAGGACACAGACTGTGACTTGAGAGTGGATAGCGTTAGCCCTTGTTTCAGGGATACTCCAGGCTAGGGAAGGACACAGTCATGGAAACGCAGGCTCACCAAGCAGCAGGGCAGGGGCCCTGGGTAGGGCACAGAGAGCAAGAAACTGTCCCCTCCTGCAGTGTCGTGGAGGCCCTGGGCTGTGGGGATGGCCCAGCGTCTATGAGGCATGCATGACTCTGACATGCAGGAAAAGTGGGATATTCCCACTGTTTCTTGAAGAAAGCACAAAGAAAAACACAAGTGACCACATCCCCACCAACCACATGTAAATCCCATAACACTTCTCCAGGTAAGAAGCCTGAGGACACTGGCTGTCAGCTCAGCTAGTGTCTGGAGAAGCAGCAGTCTCGTCCACAGGGTCACTCAGGAAGGCCACATGTGTGCAGGGATGTCCAGCAAGGTATGGTCGGGGTGTGTGCATGAAGGAGGACTTAGCACTCGCTCTGCCACTTTCTGTTCAAGTCACTACAGGTTGTCAGGCAGGAGGGGGACGTGGTGGCATTTTGCGTCATGAAGCTGTAGCATCTAGTCTCTGCTGTCCCCAGCTGTGCCACTAACACCCCTCCACGCACTGGGCAGGGCAGGAGAGTGGGGTGCAGGGACATATCTGCTAGAGGGTGCCAGAACTCTCTTTCTACGTCACTCTTTCAATTCCGCAGGGGTTTTTTTTTTGCATTTTTTGGTATTTGGAGAACTTCCCAGGGTTATGGGACTCTCACATAGTGAGGCAGTGGGAATGCCTGAAACCTTCTCAAAAGTAACAAGCAAATTCACTTCAAGGTTTGGATAAATATATCCTTTTTAAAAAAATCTGTAATTGAAGGAGTAATCCCATTGTGCTTTAAACCCAACAAATATTTAATAATGATGTCGTTTGAACATGAGTGTTCCCCTCTGGAGACTCTTTCAAAATATGGTAATGGTTTGTTCATGGCGCAGACGAGGCTGGCAAGACAGCCCAGTGTGGGTCTTGGATGGTGTTTTGATGCCAGGAAGTGATTATACTACACTGATGTGGAAGGCAGGAAAATTCTGGGGTAAATCTGAGGAGACCTTGTTTTTGTGAGAAAATGAGTTAATGTCAACATACATTCACATAATCTGAAATAAACTCAGATAGCAAAACAGGGCTTTAGTGCTGAGCTAAATGAGCCTCTCGAAAGCCCCAGAAAGTACATTAATTTCAA
>NW_003852621.1:2012646-2016461 GCF_000181295.1 Otolemur garnettii
AGGCCTAAACCACCTGCTGGTTCACGGGGACTGTGAGACCCACCGGGCCCAGAGCAACGCTGATTTACACTGAGGCAGCTTTGCTATGTTTACTGAGGACCTACTGTGCACTGGGAGTAAGTTAAGAGCTTTAGTCACACGATTTCATCTAGTCCTTTGGAGACAATAAACATGTTCTTTCCCACCAGAGCTAAACTGTGTCCTGTTTCTATGCTGAGAACACTGGGACCTTATAAATCACTCAGCCATTTACTATAGGAATCACTTGTTCCCAGAAGACAATGTAACTAGCTTAGTTATCAAGAACCACTCACCCTGCCACGCCCATCAACCCAAAGCTATCAAACCACACAGGGTGCCCACTGTCAGCCAGGGCCACCTGCACATACTCAGGCAGGGTGACCGCTCAGCCAAGGCCCTGACACCCACACATCCCCACTCAGGGTGCCCGCTGTCATCCAGGGCCCTGACACTGGCACATCCCCCAGTGTGCCTGCCCAGGATCTGTGGATGTGCCCCCCCACCCCCGCCCAGCCCTGCACTGGGCCGGTCACTGTGCCTGATTGACGGATGCTCTGGGGCTGCAAGGAGGCTGATGGTGGACACCTGGGCAGGTGGAAACTGAGGCACAGAGAAGAAACCACTGGCAAAGGCTATCACTTTGGTTTGGGGGACTGGGTTCTTGGTACCTGGAGTGAATTTCAGTTTCCAGTCCTGTCTGAGTCATGGCTGCAGCTGTCACCTCCACCCACCGTGAGCTCAGGTTTCTGGGACTCGCACCCTTTGCCTCATCTCCAGTCTGTCCAGGAGGGACGTCTACTTCTTCCCAGACTGGCCCAGCCCACACAGAAAAAACCTTGGTTTTAACCTTATAATCTTTAATGCCCAATGATTAAGAGCTTGAAGATATTTTCTTTCTGTATTTCTGAATCAAATCATACCATCAATGAAAATAAAGTTAATGATGCCTAATGTTCTTAAATATTTCATACCAATTTCTATTCCTGGCTATTTTGATGTGTGATTACATTTCTGTTTTTGCCAAACAGATCGCAATAAGCTTCGCAGCTGTGAATACATGTTCAGCATCACTCAGGCTCTGGGCTCTGGGTAGCTGCTCAGGGCCCAGCCGGCAGCTGTCACGTGTCAGCCGGGAGCGTGTTCTCACCAGAGGCTCCAGGGCGGGACGTCCACCTCCGAGTGCTCTCCCGTGTTGGCAGAATTCGTTTTCTATAGCTGCGAGGTTGTCTAGCTCTGTGCTCTTAGATCTGTGCTTGTCTACTACAGGGGTTCTCAACCTGTGGGTGGTGACCCCTTTGGGGGTCGAATGACCCTTTCACAGGGGTGGCCTAAATACATCCTGCATATCAGACATTTACATTACAATTCATAAGCATAGCAAAATTACAGTTATGAAGTAGCAATGAAAATAATTTTATGGTTGGGGGTCGCCACAACATGAGGAACTGTATTAAGAGTCACAGCATTAGGAAGGTTGAGAATCACTGGTCTACTTGCTATCCTTTCATCACAAGGCCAATTATTATATTATTATTATTTTATTTTCTGCATTCTAGACAACCAGGCATTTGTGGGCTCATACAGACCCATACAGGCAGTACCTTTTCTGGGACTAGCTAGTTGGCAATAACTTCCTCTGCACACGTGGGCCAATGTTTTCCCTGCCCTGAATTAACCCAGGGCAAGGCACCTCACAACTTGGGACAGCCCCCCACTCCTAAGGCCTCCCAGAATTCTTCAAATGAGCCAATTCCAACTGCTTTCTCTGCCTTTCCCACGAAACCCCACCCAGGACAAGCCCTGGCCTCCGAGGCCCCGTTCCTGCTGTGCCTCCTGACCAAACCTGGGCTTCTTTCTCCCATGACCCCACATGCCCCTTCTCCAGAGAAATATATGCAAGAAAAACTTTCTCCACACCATGCAGGGTGACAACGTTCGTCTCTCTGAGTCCTGGGTCAGAGCATGAGAGTTCTGGCCACACTGAGGAGGGGCTCACTCAGAGGCACAGGGTGGGGGACCACCTTAAAGCTTACCCATCCTGACAAGTGTGTTTTTAAGCAAGATCATGTGAACTAAGTTAAAAAATAAAATATCACCCATGTGCACATTTTACTAACTAGTGGATTCCCTTCTGACTGGTTATGGCTTAGTAAATACAAGCTCTAAAACGCTGAGCATCCCGACTCTGTTGGAAGCAGGTGCAGGCTGTGTGGACACACCTGACAGCACAGCCCCGGCTCTAGCTAGGTGATCTGCTTGGCTTGGGAGGTGTTCGCTTTGAATTAGCAGATTATGGGTCTGATTCAGCAGAAAATCCGTGCTGTGTCAACAGGTAATGAGCACGCCCGATTTCATCCCTGATATACATGGCTCAACTGGTGATCTATTTCTTTTTAGTTAGTGTTTATTTTTCCTGTGAATGATTTATCTGTTTTAGAATGAACTGTGTCAACTACAGCACATGGTATATTAATTTCAGTGTGTTATGCAAACATTTCCTAGTAATATACCTTATTCCATCTTTATTTGCTCTCACTAGCAACATCATATCATCATATCCATTCGTTATTTGAATTAAATAGCTATTTCAAAGTAGGCTCTACTCCTTGGGGACAAGTGATGTGACACCCTCAGAAGCACTTTGTGTCACTTCTCACATGAGGGGCTTTGCCACATTACACATTTTGACCCAGACATTCCAAAATATGGTTTCATTTAATTTTATAAAGTTGAATTATATCTTTTTTGTACTTATAATCAAAGATTGCATTACTAAGATATTAATGGAGGTTTAAACTATTTAAGAACAACCTCATTAGCTGAGTGGGTGGCACAGAACTGTAACCTCAGCTACTTGGGAGCTCAAGTGTAGCCTAGGCCACATAGCAAAATGCTACCAGTTAAAAAATAATTTAAAATAATTACATAATATCTTCATAACATAAGGGATGGTTTAATGAGGTCATAAGAGGGTAGGTGCGACAATTCCCATTACATAGAGGTAAGCAAGCACAGCGGTACAATAAAAAAAGATAGCACGGGTTGGGGCTCACTGGAGCACCAGGTCTCTGACCAGGGGGAAACTCTCACGCCCGTTTCCTACTGACATTGTGTGTTTTACTAACCTGTCCCCAAACTCCAAGATCATACTGGTGGCTGATTCAGAGCCAACACTGTACATCTGGCCTGGAACCATCATTGTACATGAGGCGAGCACTTGATCTGGAACCATCAGTGTACAGTGGGCAGGGCCAGACCTGGAACCATCACTGCATACCAGGTAGCACCTGGTCTGGAACCATCCAGTGCCTGGTTAGAAATCATCACTGTACAGTAGGCAAATATCTGGAGCCATTAGTGTACAGTGGGTGGTATCTGGTCTGGAACCATCACGGTGCATGAAGCAGTGCCTGGTTTGACATCATCATTGTACAGTAGGCAAATATCTGGTCTGGAGCCATCAGCGTACAGTGCACAGTGCCTGGTCTGGAACCATCGTGGTGCACTGTGCAGTGCCTGGTTTGAAACCGTCACTGTACACTGGGCAAACTCCTGGTCTGGAACCATCACTGTGAACAGGTAGTGCCAGACCTAGAACTATCAATATGCACTGGCCAGCACCTGCTCTGGTTGTATTTATAAAAATAGACCTGCCATTTGACCCTGCAATTCCTTTATTAGGTATATTCCCAGAAGACCAAAAATCGCATTACAACAAATATATTTGTATCAGAATGTTTATTGCAGCCCAATTCATAATTGCCAGGTCATGGAAGAAGCCCAAGTGCCCATCG
>NW_003852621.1:2016859-2019329 GCF_000181295.1 Otolemur garnettii
TTTCGGATTGTTTGTGAAAACCCCACACTGTACCCCAGAAGTGCATTAATGTACACAGTTACTATTCAATAAAAAAAAATAAACTATTAAAAGAGATTTAAACTGTTGACACTGTAGATTGGCTGTAGACACTGCACTGATGAGAGGATGACATACACAACATAACACAATAAACACCAGAACAGCACCATGGCCATCACGTTCCACAAGGCAGTGTCTGATTCACTGTATGCTCAGCAGTGCCGAGCCTGGAACTACAACCCTATTGCAGGTACAGTCTGGTCAGGAGCCATCACTGTTCTCTGTGTGTGTGTGTGTGTGTGTGCAGAACTTTGCAGTATAACATATACAATAAAATGCTCTGCTTAGGTTTACATGTGCCGTTTAATCAGTTTTTATGAATGCATTTCAAGACACAAAACACATCCATGGGTAGGTTCCTTCACACTGATCTTGGCCAACCCTGTTCACTTCAGACCCCGTTGCCGCTGACTGCTATCTTCAGTCACTTTTGCTTACCTGGGAGAATTTTGTATACATGAAATCATCCGATATTCCCTTTCTATGTTCAGTTTCTTTCACTGAGCACATTTTTTGTTTGCACCTGAGTCATTGGGTGTGTCAACACTGTGTTCTTTTTGGTTCTGAGCAGCAGCCCATTGCATGAATCCCTCCCAGGTGATGTGTCCCGTCGGGGAGAGGCCCCGCCACGCCTTGACAGCCACAGATAAAGCCACCATGAAGGTTCTGTGGATATAATTTTACTTCTCTTGGATAGATACTTAGACAGGGAATTTCTGGTTCATAGGTTATACATATATAATTAAAAAATAAGTGCCTATATATTTTTGAAAGTTGTTTTAACATCTTATACTCCCTTTACCAAAAATAAGCATCCTGAGTGCCCCAGTCCTCTTCAGCATTTGGTTTTCTCAGATTTACTTGGTCTGTTTGGTGGATATGCAGTCAGGATTCATGCTGGCTCCATCTTCCTGAGCTCTAAGGAAATTTATTATGTTTTAATTGTTATTTTGTATCTTCTTCTGTGATACCTCTGTGTGTGTTAGAATTGGATTGTCTTTTTTTTTTTGTAATTGACTTGCAGGAGTTCTTTATACAAGTATATTTTGAGTATAATATTACTAATAATTCTATCAATTTTTGAATGTATATTCATGAATGTGTTTTTTGATGAGCAAAACTTTTCATTTATGCTAAATTTTAATTTATCATTATTTTGTTTTATGAGCTAAGCTTTTTCTGACTTCTCTTGAAAATCTTTGCCAGCCCCCAAATTAAGACAAAAATTATTCTTTTTTCTTCTAGAATATTTAATATTTTCACTTTGTACTCAGGTCTAGGGTCTGTGTTAAGCTGATTTTTGTGTATGGGATGAGACTTTCTTTTTCTTGGTATTTGTTTGTTTAGTTGGTTCAGCACCATTTGTTGAAAAAATTTTCCGGCTCGGCGCCTGTGGCTCAAGCGGCTAAGGCGCCAGCCACATACACCTAAGGTGGCGAGTTCGAATCCCCAGCCCGGGCCTGCCAAACAACAATGATGGCTGCAACCAAAAAATGGCCAGGCGTTGTGGCGGTCACCTGTAGTCCCAGCTACTTGGGAGACTGAGACAGGAGACTCGCTTGAGCCCAGGAGTTGGAGGTTGCTGTGAGCGTGATGCCATGGCACTCTACCCAGGGGGACAGCTTGAGGCTCCGTCTCAAAAAAAACAAAAAAAAAGGAAAAATTTTCCTTTTTCATGAAGTTTCTTTGGCATCTTTGATGAAAATAATTTGATTCTATAAGTCTGGGTCTATTTCTGGATTTATTATATTACAGTATCCATATATTTTTAAATCACTTTTTATCTTAATTTCTGTACTTTTGTACCATCTTAAATTCCATTTATAGAATTCAAAATTTAATTGATAAAAATATATATTTTAATTTTGTTTTTCTTTTTGAAGTTTGCATATATGTGTGTGTTTACTATTTTATGCTTTTCATTTTCAAATGAATTTCAAATAATCTTATCAATTTGTAGGGAAAAATCTGTTGGAATTGTCTTGACACAAATCAATTTTATATCAGCGAGAGAAATCACATCTAATAATACCGTGTTTTGCACCAGACAAACACGGCGTCTCCCCTTACTTTTCCCTAATTGTGCCCGTGGATGTTCTGTGCTGTTCAGCACAGGGTTCTTCTGTCTCTTGTTATTACTACAGAGTCGACATTTTTGATGCTATTGTGAATGGTATTGATTTTACAATTTCATTTTCTAATTGTTCATTTGAAGCATATAGGAATATAATTTCTTAATATTGAATTCTGCATCATTGTCAAATTCACCTATTAGTTCTAATAATCTTCTTAGGGAGGCCTTAGGCCTTTCCACCCACATGAATTATGAGATCTGTGAATAAACCCAGTTCTGCCTCCTCTAATAGAAACATCTTTTATTGATCTACCG
>NW_003852621.1:2019646-2020606 GCF_000181295.1 Otolemur garnettii
AACTTTTGTGTCCATGTTCACGACAGGCACTGGAGTTTGGCTTTTTGGTTTTGTTATCAGGACCTTATCTCATGGTCTCATGAAATGGGACAGAAGTCTTTCTTCTTCTTCTACGTTTTGAAAAGTTATTTAGTCTTGAAATTATTTCCCCCTTAAATATTTAATAGAAATACAGCCAATAAAACTGGCCTTGAAGTTCTCTCTAAGGTAAGATTTTTAATTAATGGCTTATTTAATAGGTCTGAGGCTACCTGAGACTTTCAACATCTTCTTGGGCCTTTCTTTAACTTATCAATTTCTTCTAAGCAGCTTAATGCATTTGCTTCATTACTGTTTATATACAAGCCTCTCATCATTGTTATCTGTGCAGTCTCTAAAGACAGTAATTTGTGCGTAGAGTTTCATCATAAATATTGTATTATTTTTTTCTTGATCAGTCTTGTTAGAGGCTTATTAATTTCATTTGTATTTTTGAAGAAACAACTTTGGGCTTTGTTGAATTTTCTCTTCGATTTTCTGACTTGCTTCTTTAATTTTATTGATTTCCATGGCTATTTGTAATAATGCTTTTCTTCATTTTATTTGGGGTTTATTTTTTCCTACCTTCTTAGGGTAAAAGTAGAGAAAATTGATTTTATACCTTTCCTCTTCTCTAATGTAGAAATCTAAAGCCATTAATGTACCTCTCATGACTGATTTAGCTGCATTCTAAAGCCTGTGATGCATTATTTACAATATCCTTATTACTCAGTTCAAAACAGTTTATGAGTTTTTTTCATTCATTCATTGGTTATTTTGCTTTTTAACTATTGAGTTCTATTTGAAGACTTTCTAGCAATCTTATTGCTGTTTTTTCACATTCCTATCACTCTTTTCAGAGAACACACTTTGCACTACTTCAGCGTGTGCAGCCTGTGTGGCGATGGGGCCTGTGACTGGGGAAGGACGTGCTCCCTGCTC
>NW_003852621.1:2023484-2027571 GCF_000181295.1 Otolemur garnettii
GTCCCAGGATGGGGCCTGTGACTGGGGATGAGTGACTCCCTGCTCTGTCCCAGGATGGGGCCCGTGACTGGGGACCAACATGCTCCCTGCTCTGTCCCAGGATGGGGCCTGTGACTGGGGACGAATGACTCCCTGCTCTGTCCCATAGGTGACGGAGGGAGTCATCAACTCTTATGCTTTAGACCTACAGAGACTGTTCTTTGGGCCTTGTCATAATCTCTTATCAGTGTTATGTGGGCAGTGACAGGAGACACTGGTGACAGTGAGAGCATCCCAGTGCGGGGAGACACTGATAGGACGGGAGGTATGTGAGAAGCAAGGCCTGGGGGAGAAAATGGGGAGCCAGTGGCTGCCTGCCCGGAGCAGGTGCAGGGCACAGCCTGCTGGTGAAGATGTCAGGCTCGGGGCCAGCAAGCAAGCTTGAACCTGCTCCACATCCCTAAACATTTAAAAATGTAAGAACATTATTAGTCTGTAACAAAACAGGGGTTGGCCAGATTTACCCACTGGGACTTAGTTCTTGCCCCCTGTGTCAGGCCCTAAGAGCACTCTGCTACACCCGGAATTAGAAAGGATAAAACAGATGACAGGTTGAAATGAGTTTACAGCCTGGGGAACTCTGGGTGAGACACCTTTAAACAGATAGTTCTTATTGTGGGATTCTCAGAGGCTTCACTGTCAGAGACACTGTGACTCTCCAAGACGGCCTGAGGAGGAGGCCCTTCTGCTGTGGCTTGAGTGTTATGTCCCCTCTGGAATGCCCATGTTGAAATGTGATGTGATGACTCAGTGTGGTAGAGCCCAGAGCTGGGGCCTTCAGGAGGTGAGCAGGTTCTGAGTGGGCCCTAGACAACAGGACCAAGGCCTTCATAAAGAGGCCTCACACAGCAGTGGGGTCTTTTCCCCTCTGCCCCTCCTGCCACAGGTGAACTGTGCACTGGACCCTCCCCAAGGACAGAGCAACAGGTGGGCTCTCACCTGCCAGCATCTTGCCCTGGGACTTCCAGCCTCCAGAATGGTGAGAACTAAATCTCTACTGTTGATAAACTACATGACAGCAGCAGAGGGAACAGGATTACGTCCCAGCCTTTGACGACTCAGCTGGACAACGGAAGGTTTTATTTTGCTGTGTCTCTGTGGTCTGAGGGCCTTCAAACACCTTGGAGAACACACTGATCTGATCTGTGTTTCAAAAGTCGCCCCTCCTTTCCTTGGTGTTCTAAAAATGAAAACTGCTCTGATCCACTGCATTGTGTGAATTTTAGAATTTTTCTCTTATCTCCAATAGAATAAGAGAAATACAAGTTATGACTGAAAACTTTAGTAACTGAAATAAACAGAACTGCTGAATCACTTAAGTTATGATGTAAAATTCACAGGAAATGACAAATCCTTGCACAGTGGCCTGTCCAGGCGAGGTCAGCACTCTCGGAGCCAGAGCGCTTCAATCTCTCCACCAGGCCTGCCCTTTACGTGGGGTTTTATGTGAACAAAGCCTGAATTCTAAACTGCTTCTGTACTTGTGATGACCCTGACTGTGCTAGTAATGGGATCGCATGACATCACTTTCTGACAGGCCTGCTCTTTAACCTGGTTTGATCTAAACCAGACTCCTTGGGATGATATCATTAAGGTAAATCTCTGAAAGGGGATCCAGTCACTTCAGAATGAGCCACCCAGAGGTGTCAGGTTACTGGGAATGACCTCAGCCATCACTGCTTCTTCCCTGGGCAACATAGACCATATCAAAACTGCAAGAGAGGGCAGCAGGTCATAGATGTTGTTTTTACTAATAACACTCCAAATGGGACCAGAGTTCCAGTTATGCATCTGGGTAGATATCCTTGAATGCGCCTTGCATGCTTTCTTGTTAGAGTCCACCTTCCCTCCATGTCTGAAAGAATGTCTGGTATTTCTTCAGAGGTGGGTGTAGCTGTGCTGTGCATTCATGTGTGTGCAGGGTGAGGTGACAGTGTGTACAGTATGTGCTCCTAGCTTTAGGAAAAAAATTGTAGAAAAAATCACCTGCAGATATTGCGAACGTGAGCTGATGTCTGTGCACGCAGAGGTCTGGTGTTCCCTGCCCCTGTCTCACACACACGGCCCCATGGCCTGGTCCTGCTATCAGCCTCCTCCTCTAGGAAGCGTCCTCCCTGGCCTTCTGGCTCCCTTTTGTCTCCCCTAAAAGTGTTTCTCTGCAGAGCAACTAAGTGCTGGCCTGACGCGTCTAGGCTGAAACAGAGCTGTGTCCACGCCCAGCTATGCCAGCCAGGCCGTGGTGTCCATCCGTATCTACGCAAACATTTACATGAACACAACACTTCTTATTGTGGCTTCATTGATGTTACAGGATTGAAATGCGTGTCCAGCCCACATCACCTTAAAAGCGTGTGAGTGCCTTGTCACCACAAGCCACCAGACTTACAAGGGCAGAAGCTCCCCTCCCGCAGCTCCAGGTGGTGCTGCGCTGCTCCCCGCTGCCTCTGTGGCACCTCCTCCTCCCCCCACCCCGGGTCCTCCACCCCCCCAGGTCCTCCTCCCCTCTGGGTCACATCTCTGCTTTTCTCTTAGAAGAACCTTTGATATTGGATTCAGGGCCCAGCTAAGAAGTCCAGGGTGACCTCTCCCTCTCAATTATAGAAAGACATCTTTTTCCCCAAATAAGGCTCCTTCATTGACTCTGGTGATTGGGGAGGCACATGTCTTTGGGGGGCCCCCATCCATTAACTATACTCAGGATGGGCCGTGGCCACATGTTGCAAGGACAGGGTTGTAGCAATTCTTTCCTCTTGGTTTTATACCAGGAAAATGAGAGGCCTCCCAGCTCTCTGCCGTCCCCCTGCACACTCGGAGAAGGCACTTGGACTCCTGTCTGCCGTGAGGGGACATGGAAGCTGTCCCTGATGGGGCAGAGGTCAGCTCAGCACAGGCCCTTCTGAGGTCAGCCTGGGCCCCTCCACCTGCCAACCAGGCCTCTGCCTCCCTCAGCCCTGCCTGCGATGGCACAACCTGGTTCTCCTCTGCCGTACTGTCTCGTGGCCTGGCTCTGGGTGGTAGCCTGGCCTCATCCTGCCTCAGGTGTGCCCAGGATGGGATCTGAGCACTTGTGCCCCAACCTTGCTTCCACATGCAGGCCACCATCCTCGCTATCTGACAGAGGTGCCTGGGCTGCACCATTTGTCCCTGCTTCAGAGACTTTGTCATCTGAGAAGGCCCTTTGTGCCACATCAATGCAGGGCTGAGGCCCTGAGCTGGGCCTAGTCCTGGTCTTATCCATCCAGGAGGCTGGCTTGGATCAGGACGAGCCCTTGGTGGACTCTCCTTGAGACAGAGCCACCCGACTCATGTGCATCTGGGGCTTCAGCATGGATGTCCGAAAGGTCATTTTGGAGGAGCAGAGAAGGACAGTCACCCATATACAGGGTGCCTTACCCACTTTGGAGGCTCATTGGATCCTCCTGGTCTCCAGTGAGCCCCTCCATGCTTGCCACTGGGCTCCTGTCCGTGGCCAGTGTGAAGAGATGGGACATATCCTCCTGGACAGTCTGGGGGCAAGTGTGCTGCCCCTGGGGGAACCCCAAGTCCTGACATGTGTCAAGTCCCTCTTGGCTCCAGGCAGACCCGGCCGGCCAGCCTGAGCTCCCAGCCCAGCACTGTCCCTGTCCAGGGGTCAGTTTCCTCATCTACAAGGTGAGAGATGGTCGCTGCCTCTTCTAGTTGCTAAAAGGTTGACACTTTAAATTCCTAAAGTGCTGGGGTCCCCGCCCCCTGCAGCAGATCAGAGGGGGATGGTGCTTGAAGAGAAACCCAGGGCAGCCCACCTTGTTGGAGCGAGTGGCACCCACCGGTCATCGGGGGTCATCTAGGAAGAGGACTCATTTACTACTGTGATGGGGATGACACACGACTCAGGGAAGGACCTGAGACCATGCTCAGCTCCCTGCCTCTGAGCCACGTCCTGGGCTCTGTGTTCTGGGTGAGCCTTGGGAGCCCATCACCTTCTGAGCCACGTCCTGGGCTCTGTGTTCCACGTCCTGGGCTCTGTGTTCTGGGTGAGCCTGGGGAGCACATCACCTTCTGAGCCACG
>NW_003852621.1:2027836-2030068 GCF_000181295.1 Otolemur garnettii
GGTGAGCCTGTGGAGCACATCACCTTCTGAGCCACGTCCTGGGCTCTGTGTTCCACGTCCTGGGCTCTGTGTTCTGGGTGAGCCTGGGGAGCACAACACCTTCTGCTTCTCCTTCCTCATGACAAATCATAGCTGTGGCTCTGAGATAAGGAAATGACTAAGTGGGTGAGAAGTCAAATGGAAAACCTAAAAGCATTATATACATTTTTTTATAAACAGCATAAATTTAAAATTATAAATCAAAACTTTAAACAAAATTTCAAAATCACCTTCATGGTGTTAAGGCCTAGCATCCGCCCCACACAGACTCCTGCTCTCCCTCCTCTGGGAGCATGGACGGAGGTGCCCACCTGCCCTCCCATGCAGGTGCCCACTGCCCCGGAGCAGCCCACCTGCTCTCCCATGCAGGTGCCCACTGTCCCAGAGCTGCCCACCTGCTCACCCATGCAGGTGTCCACTGCCCCGGAGCTGCCCACCTGCTCTCCCATGCAGGTGTCCACTGTCCCAGAGCCACCCACCTGCCCACCCATGCAGGTGCCCACTGCCCCAGAGCTGCCCACTGCCCCGGAGCTGCCCACCTGCTCACCCATGCAGGTGCCCACTGTCCCGGAGCCACCCACCTGCTCTCCCATGCAGGTGTCCACTGTCCCAGAGCCGCCCACCTGCCCACCCATGCAGGTGCCCACTGTCCCAGAGCTGCCCACCTGCCCACCCATGCAGGTGCCCACTGCCCCAGTTGCTTCTGATGCAGCCCCTGGAAGGCATCTGGAGGCTGCTGCTGATGTCCAGAGAGCAGACTGGAAGGAGGCCACAGGGGCAGGTGAAGACGCCCACACCTCATCCAAGGACTCCTCTGGTGGAAGGTAGGGCTTGGGACCACCCAAGAGAGCAGGAGTGAGGCTGTGGCTATCCAGGGCAGGAGTGGAGCATGGAGCTGTCCACACAGGACACAGGGGCCAGGGGCCTTCCAGTTGTTGAGCCCAGGTGTTCACTGGCCAGCAGCTGCGTAGGCATCTACGGTGTAGGCAGAGAGGGGTGGGCCCTAGGCTGGCCAGTGTGGGATGGTGGGGACACTGCCGGAATTTTCCCTACACAGAACAGAGGGTGCCCAGGAGATGACACAACTAGACCCCAAGGGAGGGGCTGGCTGCTCCACTAGAAATGATTTTTTAACACTCCTGCCTTCCAGTGTCCATGTGGACTGTCAAAGCCACTCTGGTTGTCCGCCTGGCAGTTTCCTGCAGGACTACGCAGACTCCACCATGGTCCCACAGTGATGTTCCTGGGTGTTTCCCAAATGAAAGGAAAACTGACATCCACATAAAACCCTGCATGTGGCTGTTCATAGCAGCTTTACTCATAATGCCCAAACTCAGGAGTGAGCAAGGTACCACCCTTCAGTGGGACGAGGGACAAGGCACGTGGCAATTGTGCCATGGAGTGTTACTCAGCTCACACGTCACGAGCAGACTCGAGGCACCTGAAATGCAGGTTGCTGAGTGCTGGGCCTGTTCACCCTGTTCCTGTGGTGAAACCCTAACCCTAGTGTGATGATCTGGGCTGACGGGCTCAGCACCCTCTTCAGAGGAAGCCTGGGGACGGGGAGCCTGTTTTCCTCCTCTCTCCTGTCCCCTTGTGAGGACAGGTGAGATGTTGGTCTGTACACCAGAGGTGGGTGCTCCCGGGGGGAGGGCAGCCGCTGTCGCTCGCTGCTCTTATGCTTCCAGCCCAGATCCAACAAGCAGCTGTCTGCAGCTGAAGACACCAGTGCATGGTGATCAGCTAAAGGAGCCAGGGCTGCAGCCATCTGAGGAAGTGTCACACAGTAGGATGCCAGCTGTGATGGTGACTTTATGTGTCAGCTGGGTGCCCCAGGGTTGCATTAGCCTAGAACATAGTCACACTGTCCTGGGGGAGCCTGTGAACCACTTTCTGGAGGAGGTGGATGCTTAGGCAAAGCTGGTGCCCTCCCAGCGTGGTGGTGTCCCTGGGTGTGTGCAAGGCTGACCCTCCCTTGGATGAGAAGGAGCCTCCTCCTGCCTGGGACTCCAACCAGAATCCCAAGCTCCTGGGCTGCTGCCTGCAGGTCTTGGGCCTTGTACCTCCAGGGCCCTGTAAGCCAATTCCTTGTTTAAAATGTGTGTGCAAGTGTGTGTATGTGTGTGCATATGTGCACATGTGTGAGGGTGTGTATGTGCATGTGAGGGTGTGCATGTGTGAGGGTGTGTATGT
>NW_003852621.1:2030313-2035083 GCF_000181295.1 Otolemur garnettii
GTGAGGGTGTGTATGTGCATGTGAGGGTGTGCATGTGTGAGGGTGTGTATGTATGTGTTTAAGTGTGTGTGCAAGTGTGTGTATGTGTGTGCATACCTGCACATGTGTGAGGGTATATATGTGCATGTGAGGTGTACACGTGTGTGTCTGTGCATATATGTGTTTAAGAGTATGTACATGTGTATGTGTATTTGTGTGTGTCCATCTCCTACTGTCTCTACTCTGGGGCACCTTGCCTGACCCACCAGCTCCGACTTTCTGGATGAAGCCAGCTAATGTGGACAGCAAGTGGAGCAGGGCTGGGAGGGAGGGAGGACCACGGACCCAGGACCTCCTGGGCACCAAATCTGCTCCTGTGATGCTGGACACATGTCACTGAACATCTCCCAGAAACCACACAAGCCTGAACCCTAGTGTGAAGCAGGGACCTGGGTGACAGTGACATGCCCATGTGGGTTTACTGATGTTCACAAGGTACCAAGCAGGTGTGGGATGCTGATGCTGTGGGTGTGGGGCTGCAGGTGTGTGGGAACCCTCAGCATTCTCTGTTCAATTTTACTGAGAACCTAAAAGTATTCAGGAAAAGAAAGTCTGTTTAAAAGGAAAGCTCCTGCCTCTAGGGATGTGGATAATGGAAGTTTCCATGAAAGACATGGCCAGCACAGCAGGCCTTCAGTGGGAAGAGTGCAGCCGGGATTAGGCCGTGCCGGGGAGAACACCCAGATGCAGGGGACAGGCGGCTGAGGGTCGGGGCTCACAGCTCACAGCTCACCTACGGCCGAGAAAGAAAGAGGAGGGGACAGCTGAGACTTTAAGTTCTCTTCAGAGAAATCAGAATACTTCAGACCTTTTCTTAGTTCTTTGAAATTAGACGAAAATGTGGAGTTCATTTGTATTGTTCTTTTAATGTTTTTAATTATCAAATTTTAATTACATAATTTTCTCTACCAGATGTGTTCAGCTTGCTGCTGCCCTCTTCATCTTATTTTATTTATTTATTTTTATTTCAGAATTATGGGGCTAGAAGTGTTTTGGTTTCATGAATTGCTTTTGTACAGTTTGAGTCAAAATTATGTGTGTGTCATTTTAAAATTAATCTAAATGCCTGAGTCAATTCATCCTGGAAGTGAGTCCCTATTCTCACTTGCACCTGAGTAATCCTTATGCCCATGAACAGTGACAGATAGACTGGAGCTGATATTTCAGAAATTTGTCCAAATGATTTTATTAGGATGGATTTGGCTTATTTTCTCCCCAGCAAGTTGAGACCCTGTTTCGCATTTGAATTCTTCTTGGCATCCTGGGCTGCTAATCCTCCCGTCAGATCAGAATTGTGCTGTGTGGAGCGACTGTGATATTTTACACCCTGTAATTGGGCACACAGTGGCAGTGCAGCCGCCGTTAGCACGGGTGGCACTGCCAGAAGTGTTTCACTGTAAATTATGTGTAAACAGTGGAGTGCAGCCTGGATCTGACCGTGTGCTGCCTGTCTGCATGGCCAGGCCCCACCTTTCTCCACTGGATTGGAAAAGACGGTCCAGCTTTTTGTAGTAAGGCCAAAATAAGTAAGCACCATTGTCAATGAATGTTTCTTACAAGCGGTGTTGAAGGAAGTGGGAGAATAACTGGAATTTGAGGCAGATGTAGAGGGGCAGGTGGGTGTGATCAGCCCCCGGTACCCGCTCAGCCTGCCCACCTGGTGGTTCTTGCCCCTCGTTTAAATGGTATGGCGCAAACAGAACATTGTGCATTAAGGTAGAATTTTTTCAGTGCCATTTTCAAATTGATTTTGCATAGTAAATTCTAACAAAAGACATCTGACTCTGTTTTTAGCTCATATTATGTAAATAGATTATAGCGTCTGCGTGTGTTGGAGTGGGAGCTGGTGCTAGTGAGGCAGAAAGGATTTGGGCTCCTTGGAACCTGCCCTGCGCCCTTGCACTGACCACCTGAGTTCCGTCCAAATCTGCCCACTGTCTCCCACTCATCCATGCTGGCACAGATGTTTCTTGCATTAGAGTAAATACTTTTGTGGTTTAACTGACAGTCTGTCTGCTATCTGGAACCTCCTCCATCAGTTCTTCTAATTTTTTTTTTTTATTTAAAACTCCATCAGTCATTAACACTTTGCTCATTTAAAGAAATGTTCCAGGCTCGGCGCCTATAGCTCAACCAGCTAAGGCACCAGCCACGTACACCTAAGGTGGCAGGTTCGAATCCCCAGCCCGGACCCGCCAAACAACAATGATGGCTGCAACCAAAAAATAGCCGGGCGTTGTGGTGGGCGCCTGTGGTCCCAGCTACTTGGGAGGCTGAGGCAGGAGACTCGCTTGAGCCCAGGAGTTGGAGGTTGCTGTGAGCTGTAATGCCACAGCACTCTACCCAGGGGGACAGCTTGAGGCTCTGTCTCAAAAAAAACAAAACAAAACAAAAAAGAAATGTTCCACTTTCCCTGATGACATGGCCTGCCCTTGGTGTGCTGGCCTGGCCCCACATCACAAGGTCCTCCATGCAGGTGGGCCAGGGTGCCAGGCAAGGTTCACTCACAGTCCCACCTGCAACCGCACACCCTCTGCCTGGCTGGCACCCTGCAGGCCTCACAGGTGCTCTGCTCATCACCTGTACAGTTTCCATTCTGATAATGGAAGGGACACTTAAGGTGCCAGTGTGACCTCCTTGAGCTTTATTTAATTTATTTTCTTATTAAATCATAACTGTATACATTAATGCAATCATGGAGTACAATGTGCTGGTTTTATATACCATTTGAAATATTTTCATCAAACTGGTTAACATAGCCTTCACTGCATTTTCTTATTATGTTAAGACACTTATACTCTACCCTTAGTAAATTTAACTTGTACCCTTGTAAAATGCACCGTATAAGCTAAAAGGGACTGAGCAGCTCTGGTGGGTCTGTCCCTGTGTTGCCTGGCCCTTGGGTCCAGTGTCAGCAGCGAGTCCTCGTGTGGAGTCCCACCTATGATAGAGTGATCACAAGGGCAAAGCAACCTCACCCACCAGCATTTACTGCAAAGTGAAAGAGTGTCTCAGAGGGAGAGACGGGTCATTCTCCGTGCGTGGCCAAGACCCCAGAGTCTTCCTCACACAGGCTGTCATGTGCTCACAGTCTGTCCCGCCTCTCCTGGGCCAGACTGGTTGGGTGATTGACAGGTTGGGTTTACACAACAGGTCACATAAGAGGTGACATAACAGGCTGGAGTTATATAGCCTGTGTCTTTCTACACCTGTGTCTTCTAAGAATCCGCATGAAAAACCTGCTGGGGGTCATGATGCTGGTTACGTGGTAATGAGCTCCAGGTCAGTTACCTGGAGCTGGGGGGCTCCAGCTGGGGGGCTCCAGCTGGGGGGCTCTGACCAGGGAGCAGCCTCTACCCACGAGGTTCTGACAGTGCAGGTTCTTGTCTACACCAGGACTGGCTCCTGCTCCCGCCCCTCGCCACTTCCTCTGTGGACCACCTGCCTGACCTCGTCCCTCCCTAAAAATCGAAGAAGTACATATGATTATGGTCTGGGCTCAGCACTGAGGATGACAAGTGACCCTGCAGCCCAGCACGTCTCAGTGTGTCCCTCCTAGTGCAGTCCTGTCCCTGTGGAGGGGGTCCTGCTGCTGGGGTCCTGTCCCTGTGGAGGGGGGGTCTTGCTGTTGGGGTCCTGTCCCTGTGGAGGGGGGGTCCTGCTGCTGGGGTCCTATCCCCTGCTGGTGGCGTCCTGTCCCTGTGGAGGGGACCTCTGCTGGTGGCGTCCTGTCCCTGTGGAGGGGGTCCTGCTGTTGGGGTCCTATCTCTGTGGAGGGGGGTCTTGCTGTTGGGGTCCTATCCCTGTGGAGGGGATCCCTGCTGGTGGCATCCTTTCCCTATGGAGGGAAACCCTGCTGGTGGCGTCCTGTCCCTGTGGAGGGGGTCCTGCTGGTGGCGTCCTGTCCCTGTGGAGGGGGCCCCTGCTGTTGGGGTCCTGTCCCTGTGGAGGGGGTCCTGCTGGTGGCATCCTGTCTCTATGGAGGGGACCCCTGCTGGTGGCGTCCTGTCCCTGTGGAGGGGACCCCTGCTGGTGACGTCCTATCCCTGTGGGGGATCCCCTGTGGGGGGATCACAGCCCCATCTCCCTGGACCTGGCTCTTCTTGTCTTTGGATGGGAGATAACAGGCCCCTGTCAGCACTCTTCATTATGATCACATGAGTGGCATGTGAGAATGTGTTTAATTCTTCAGGTGATTTTTTTTATCCATGCTACAAGAATTTAGCCTAAGGCACAAGTGGAGTTCAAAGGCATTAAGGAAGCTTCAGGGTAGGCGTTTTTCCTTTCTTCCCCTGAACTTTTAATTTTATACAGAAAAGCACACAGAGCCCAGGGTGACTGAGTTCTTATGACCCCAGGACATCCCTGTAGCCACCACCTGGTCACAAAACACTCCTATGTCCCCACTGTGGCTCATCCGTCAGCTCAGACACTGGCTATGCTGGCCTGTGTCTGCATGATCCCAGGAGCCTATGTGGTCCCATGGGCCTGTGCAGCCCCATGGGCCTGTGCGACCCTGTGGCCTGTGTGACCCTGTGTACATGCATGGCTCTGTGGACCTGTGTATCTCTGTGGGCCTGTGGCTCCATCGGCCTGTGAGTCTCCATGGGCCTGTGGCTCCGTAGGCCTGTGTGACCCTGCATGGCTCTGTGGGCCTATGGCTCCATGGCTCTGTGGGCCTGTGTGTCTCCTTGGGCCTGTGTGACCCTGTGTGCCTGCATGGCTCTGTGG